>NC_134826.1:87829285-88095269 GCF_004210375.1 Tachypleus tridentatus | reverse complement strand
TAATAAATAGTAGTCTTGTAGATAATGGAAAATGTCTGTAATAAATAGTAGTCTTGTAGATAATGGAAAATGTCTGTAATAAATAGTAGTCTTGTAGATAATGGAAAATGTCTGTAATAAATAGTAGTCTTGTAGATAATGGAAAATGTCTGTAATAAATAGTAGTCTTGTAGATAATGGAAAATGTCTGTAATAAATAGTAGTCTTGTAGATAATGGAAAATGTCTGTAATAAATAGTAGTCTTGTAGATAATGGAAAATGTCTGTAATAAATAGTAGTCTTGTAGATAATGGAAAATGTCTGTAATAAATAGTAGTCTTGTAGATAATGGAAAATGTCTGTAATAAATAGTAGTCTTGTAGATAATGGAAAATGTCTGTAATAAATAGTAGTCTTGTAGATAATGGAAAATGTCTGTAATAAATAGTAGTCTTGTAGATAATGGAAAATGTCTGTAATAAATAGTAGTCTTGTAGATAATGGAAAATGTCTGTAATAAATAGTAGTCTTGTAGATAATGGAAAATGTCTGTAATAAATAGTAGTCTTGTAGATAATGGAAAATGTCTGTAATAAATAGTAGTCTTGTAGATAATGGAAAATGTCTGTAATAAATAGTAGTCTTGTAGATAATGGAAAATGTCTGTAATAAATAGTAGTCTTGTAGATAATGGAAAATGATAATAGTCTTGAATAATGGAAAATGTCTGTAATAAATAGTAGTCTTGTAGATAATGGAAAATGTCTGTAATAAATAGTAGTCTTGTAGATAATGGAAAATGTCTGTAATAAAAGTAAGATAATGGAAAATGTCTGTAATAAATAGTAGTCTTGTAGATAATGGAAAATGTCTGTAATAAATAGTAGTCTTGTAGATAATGGAAAATGTCTGTAATAAATAGTAGTCTTGTAGATAATGGAAAATGTCTGTAATAAATAGTAGTCTTGTAGATAATGGAAAATGTCTGTAATAAATAATAGTCTTGTAGATAAGAAAATGGAAAATGTCTGTAAATAGTAGTCTTGTAGATAATGGAAAATGTCTGTAATAAATAGTAGTCTTGTAGATAATGGAAAATGTCTGTAATAAATAGTAGTCTTGTAGATAATGGAAAATGTCTGTAATAAATAGTAGTCTTGTAGATAATGGAAAATGTCTGTAATAAATAGTAGTCTTGTAGATAATGGAAAATGTCTGTAATAAATAGTAGTCTTGTAGATAATGGAAAATGTCTGTAATAAATAGTAGTCTTGTAGATAATGGAAAATGTCTGTAATAAATAGTAGTCTTGTAGATAATGGAAAATGTCTGTAATAAATAGTAGTCTTGTAGATAATGGAAAATGTCTGTAATAAATAGTAGTCTTGTAGATAATGGAAAATGTCTGTAATAAATAGTAGTCTTGTAGATAATGGAAAATGTCTGTAATAAATAGTAGTCTTGTAGATAATGGAAAATGTCTGTAATAAATAGTAGTCTTGTAGATAATGGAAAATGTCTGTAATAAATAGTAGTCTTGTAGATAATGGAAAATGTCTGTAATAAATAGTAGTCTTGTAGATAATGGAAAATGTCTGTAATAAATAGTAGTCTTGTAGATAATGGAAAATGTCTGTAATAAATAGTAGTCTTGTAGATAATGGAAAATGTCTGTAATAAATAGTAGTCTTGTAGATAATGGAAAATGTCTGTAATAAATAGTAGTCTTGTAGATAATGGAAAATGTCTGTAATAAATAGTAGTCTTGTAGATAATGGAAAATGTCTGTAATAAATAGTAGTCTTGTAGATAATGGAAAATGTCTGTAATAAATAGTAGTCTTGTAGATAATGGAAAATGTCTGTAATAAATAGTAGTCTTGTAGATAATGGAAAATGTCTGTAATAAATAGTAGTCTTGTAGATAATGGAAAATGTCTGTAATAAATAGTAGTCTTGTAGATAATGGAAAATGTCTGTAATAAATAGTAGTCTTGTAGATAATGGAAAATGTCTGTAATAAATAGTAGTCTTGTAGATAATGGAAAATGTCTGTAATAAATAGTAGTCTTGTAGATAATGGAAAATGTCTGTAATAAATAGTAGTCTTGTAGATAATGGAAAATGTCTGTAATAAATAGTAGTCTTGTAGATAATGGAAAATGTCTGTAATAAATAGTAGTCTTGTAGATAATGGAAAATGTCTGTAATAAATAGTAGTCTTGTAGATAATGGAAAATGTCTGTAATAAATAGTAGTCTTGTAGATAATGGAAAATGTCTGTAATAAATAGTAGTCTTGTAGATAATGGAAAATGTCTGTAATAAATAGTAGTCTTGTAGATAATGGAAAATGTCTGTAATAAATAGTAGTCTTGTAGATAATGGAAAATGTCTGTAATAAATAGTAGTCTTGTAGATAATGGAAAATGTCTGTAATAAATAGTAGTCTTGTAGATAATGGAAAATGTCTGTAATAAATAGTAGTCTTGTAGATAATGGAAAATGTCTGTAATAAATAGTAGTCTTGTAGATAATGGAAAATGTCTGTAATAAATAGTAGTCTTGTAGATAATGGAAAATGTCTGTAATAAATAGTAGTCTTGTAGATAATGGAAAATGTCTGTAATAAATAGTAGTCTTGTAGATAATGGAAAATGTCTGTAATAAATAGTAGTCTTGTAGATAATGGAAAATGTCTGTAATAAATAGTAGTCTTGTAGATAATGGAAAATGTCTGTAATAAATAGTAGTCTTGTAGATAATGGAAAATGTCTGTAATAAATAGTAGTCTTGTAGATAATGGAAAATGTCTGTAATAAATAGTAGTCTTGTAGATAATGGAAAATGTCTGTAATAAATAGTAGTCTTGTAGATAATGGAAAATGTCTGTAATAAATAGTAGTCTTGTAGATAATGGAAAATGTCTGTAATAAATAGTAGTCTTGTAGATAATGGAAAATGTCTGTAATAAATAGTAGTCTTGTAGATAATGGAAAATGTCTGTAATAAATAGTAGTCTTGTAGATAATGGAAAATGTCTGTAATAAATAGTAGTCTTGTAGATAATGGAAAATGTCTGTAATAAATAGTAGTCTTGTAGATAATGGAAAATGTCTGTAATAAATAGTAGTCTTGTAGATAATGGAAAATGTCTGTAATAAATAGTAGTCTTGTAGATAATGGAAAATGTCTGTAATAAATAGTAGTCTTGTAGATAATGGAAAATGTCTGTAATAAATAGTAGTCTTGTAGATAATGGAAAATGTCTGTAATAAATAGTAGTCTTGTAGATAATGGAAAATGTCTGTAATAAATAGTAGTCTTGTAGATAATGGAAAATGTCTGTAATAAATAGTAGTCTTGTAGATAATGGAAAATGTCTGTAATAAATAGTAGTCTTGTAGATAATGGAAAATGTCTGTAATAAATAGTAGTCTTGTAGATAATGGAAAATGTCTGTAATAAATAGTAGTCTTGTAGATAATGGAAAATGTCTGTAATAAATAGTAGTCTTGTAGATAATGGAAAATGTCTGTAATAAATAGTAGTCTTGTAGATAATGGAAAATGTCTGTAATAAATAGTAGTCTTGTAGATAATGGAAAATGTCTGTAATAAATAGTAGTCTTGTAGATAATGGAAAATGTCTGTAATAAATAGTAGTCTTGTAGATAATGGAAAATGTCTGTAATAAATAGTAGTCTTGTAGATAATGGAAAATGTCTGTAATAAATAGTAGTCTTGTAGATAATGGAAAATGTCTGTAATAAATAGTAGTCTTGTAGATAATGGAAAATGTCTGTAATAAATAGTAGTCTTGTAGATAATGGAAAATGTCTGTAATAAATAGTAGTCTTGTAGATAATGGAAAATGTCTGTAATAAATAGTAGTCTTGTAGATAATGGAAAATGTCTGTAATAAATAGTAGTCTTGTAGATAATGGAAAATGTCTGTAATAAATAGTAGTCTTGTAGATAATGGAAAATGTCTGTAATAAATAGTAGTCTTGTAGATAATGGAAAATGTCTGTAATAAATAGTAGTCTTGTAGATAATGGAAAATGTCTGTAATAAATAGTAGTCTTGTAGATAATGGAAAATGTCTGTAATAAATAGTAGTCTTGTAGATAATGGAAAATGTCTGTAATAAATAGTAGTCTTGTAGATAATGGAAAATGTCTGTAATAAATAGTAGTCTTGTAGATAATGGAAAATGTCTGTAATAAATAGTAGTCTTGTAGATAATGGAAAATGTCTGTAATAAATAGTAGTCTTGTAGATAATGGAAAATGTCTGTAATAAATAGTAGTCTTGTAGATAATGGAAAATGTCTGTAATAAATAGTAGTCTTGTAGATAATGGAAAATGTCTGTAATAAATAGTAGTCTTGTAGATAATGGAAAATGTCTGTAATAAATAGTAGTCTTGTAGATAATGGAAAATGTCTGTAATAAATAGTAGTCTTGTAGATAATGGAAAATGTCTGTAATAAATAGTAGTCTTGTAGATAATGGAAAATGTCTGTAATAAATAGTAGTCTTGTAGATAATGGAAAATGTCTGTAATAAATAGTAGTCTTGTAGATAATGGAAAATGTCTGTAATAAATAGTAGTCTTGTAGATAATGGAAAATGTCTGTAATAAATAGTAGTCTTGTAGATAATGGAAAATGTCTGTAATAAATAGTAGTCTTGTAGATAATGGAAAATGTCTGTAATAAATAGTAGTCTTGTAGATAATGGAAAATGTCTGTAATAAATAGTAGTCTTGTAGATAATGGAAAATGTCTGTAATAAATAGTAGTCTTGTAGATAATGGAAAATGTCTGTAATAAATAGTAGTCTTGTAGATAATGGAAAATGTCTGTAATAAATAGTAGTCTTGTAGATAATGGAAAATGTCTGTAATAAATAGTAGTCTTGTAGATAATGGAAAATGTCTGTAATAAATAGTAGTCTTGTAGATAATGGAAAATGTCTGTAATAAATAGTAGTCTTGTAGATAATGGAAAATGTCTGTAATAAATAGTAGTCTTGTAGATAATGGAAAATGTCTGTAATAAATAGTAGTCTTGTAGATAATGGAAAATGTCTGTAATAAATAGTAGTCTTGTAGATAATGGAAAATGTCTGTAATAAATAGTAGTCTTGTAGATAATGGAAAATGTCTGTAATAAATAGTAGTCTTGTAGATAATGGAAAATGTCTGTAATAAATAGTAGTCTTGTAGATAATGGAAAATGTCTGTAATAAATAGTAGTCTTGTAGATAATGGAAAATGTCTGTAATAAATAGTAGTCTTGTAGATAATGGAAAATGTCTGTAATAAATAGTAGTCTTGTAGATAATGGAAAATGTCTGTAATAAATAGTAGTCTTGTAGATAATGGAAAATGTCTGTAATAAATAGTAGTCTTGTAGATAATGGAAAATGTCTGTAATAAATAGTAGTCTTGTAGATAATGGAAAATGTCTGTAATAAATAGTAGTCTTGTAGATAATGGAAAATGTCTGTAATAAATAGTAGTCTTGTAGATAATGGAAAATGTCTGTAATAAATAGTAGTCTTGTAGATAATGGAAAATGTCTGTAATAAATAGTAGTCTTGTAGATAATGGAAAATGTCTGTAATAAATAGTAGTCTTGTAGATAATGGAAAATGTCTGTAATAAATAGTAGTCTTGTAGATAATGGAAAATGTCTGTAATAAATAGTAGTCTTGTAGATAATGGAAAATGTCTGTAATAAATAGTAGTCTTGTAGATAATGGAAAATGTCTGTAATAAATAGTAGTCTTGTAGATAATGGAAAATGTCTGTAATAAATAGTAGTCTTGTAGATAATGGAAAATGTCTGTAATAAATAGTAGTCTTGTAGATAATGGAAAATGTCTGTAATAAATAGTAGTCTTGTAGATAATGGAAAATGTCTGTAATAAATAGTAGTCTTGTAGATAATGGAAAATGTCTGTAATAAATAGTAGTCTTGTAGATAATGGAAAATGTCTGTAATAAATAGTAGTCTTGTAGATAATGGAAAATGTCTGTAATAAATAGTAGTCTTGTAGATAATGGAAAATGTCTGTAATAAATAGTAGTCTTGTAGATAATGGAAAATGTCTGTAATAAATAGTAGTCTTGTAGATAATGGAAAATGTCTGTAATAAATAGTAGTCTTGTAGATAATGGAAAATGTCTGTAATAAATAGTAGTCTTGTAGATAATGGAAAATGTCTGTAATAAATAGTAGTCTTGTAGATAATGGAAAATGTCTGTAATAAATAGTAGTCTTGTAGATAATGGAAAATGTCTGTAATAAATAGTAGTCTTGTAGATAATGGAAAATGTCTGTAATAAATAGTAGTCTTGTAGATAATGGAAAATGTCTGTAATAAATAGTAGTCTTGTAGATAATGGAAAATGTCTGTAATAAATAGTAGTCTTGTAGATAATGGAAAATGTCTGTAATAAATAGTAGTCTTGTAGATAATGGAAAATGTCTGTAATAAATAGTAGTCTTGTAGATAATGGAAAATGTCTGTAATAAATAGTAGTCTTGTAGATAATGGAAAATGTCTGTAATAAATAGTAGTCTTGTAGATAATGGAAAATGTCTGTAATAAATAGTAGTCTTGTAGATAATGGAAAATGTCTGTAATAAATAGTAGTCTTGTAGATAATGGAAAATGTCTGTAATAAATAGTAGTCTCTGTAATAAATAGTAGTCTTGTAGATAATGGAAAATGTCTGTAATAAATAGTAGTCTTGTAGATAATGGAAAATGTCTGTAATAAATAGTAGTCTTGTAGATAATGGAAAATGTCTGTAATAAATAGTAGTCTTGTAGATAATGGAAAATGTCTGTAATAAATAGTAGTCTTGTAGATAATGGAAAATGTCTGTAATAAATAGTAGTCTTGTAGATAATGGAAAATGTCTGTAATAAATAGTAGTCTTGTAGATAATGGAAAATGTCTGTAATAAATAGTAGTCTTGTAGATAATGGAAAATGTCTGTAATAAATAGTAGTCTTGTAGATAATGGAAAATGTCTGTAATAAATAGTAGTCTTGTAGATAATGGAAAATGTCTGTAATAAATAGTAGTCTTGTAGATAATGGAAAATGTCTGTAATAAATAGTAGTCTTGTAGATAATGGAAAATGTCTGTAATAAATAGTAGTCTTGTAGATAATGGAAAATGTCTGTAATAAATAGTAGTCTTGTAGATAATGGAAAATGTCTGTAATAAATAGTAGTCTTGTAGATAATGGAAAATGTCTGTAATAAATAGTAGTCTTGTAGATAATGGAAAATGTCTGTAATAAATAGTAGTCTTGTAGATAATGGAAAATGTCTGTAATAAATAGTAGTCTTGTAGATAATGGAAAATGTCTGTAATAAATAGTAGTCTTGTAGATAATGGAAAATGTCTGTAATAAATAGTAGTCTTGTAGATAATGGAAAATGTCTGTAATAAATAGTAGTCTTGTAGATAATGGAAAATGTCTGTAATAAATAGTAGTCTTGTAGATAATGGAAAATGTCTGTAATAAATAGTAGTCTTGTAGATAATGGAAAATGTCTGTAATAAATAGTAGTCTTGTAGATAATGGAAAATGTCTGTAATAAATAGTAGTCTTGTAGATAATGGAAAATGTCTGTAATAAATAGTAGTCTTGTAGATAATGGAAAATGTCTGTAATAAATAGTAGTCTTGTAGATAATGGAAAATGTCTGTAATAAATAGTAGTCTTGTAGATAATGGAAAATGTCTGTAATAAATAGTAGTCTTGTAGATAATGGAAAATGTCTGTAATAAATAGTAGTCTTGTAGATAATGGAAAATGTCTGTAATAAATAGTAGTCTTGTAGATAATGGAAAATGTCTGTAATAAATAGTAGTCTTGTAGATAATGGAAAATGTCTGTAATAAATAGTAGTCTTGTAGATAATGGAAAATGTCTGTAATAAATAGTAGTCTTGTAGATAATGGAAAATGTCTGTAATAAATAGTAGTCTTGTAGATAATGGAAAATGTCTGTAATAAATAGTAGTCTTGTAGATAATGGAAAATGTCTGTAATAAATAGTAGTCTTGTAGATAATGGAAAATGTCTGTAATAAATAGTAGTCTTGTAGATAATGGAAAATGTCTGTAATAAATAGTAGTCTTGTAGATAATGGAAAATGTCTGTAATAAATAGTAGTCTTGTAGATAATGGAAAATGTCTGTAATAAATAGTAGTCTTGTAGATAATGGAAAATGTCTGTAATAAATAGTAGTCTTGTAGATAATGGAAAATGTCTGTAATAAATAGTAGTCTTGTAGATAATGGAAAATGTCTGTAATAAATAGTAGTCTTGTAGATAATGGAAAATGTCTGTAATAAATAGTAGTCTTGTAGATAATGGAAAATGTCTGTAATAAATAGTAGTCTTGTAGATAATGGAAAATGTCTGTAATAAATAGTAGTCTTGTAGATAATGGAAAATGTCTGTAATAAATAGTAGTCTTGTAGATAATGGAAAATGTCTGTAATAAATAGTAGTCTTGTAGATAATGGAAAATGTCTGTAATAAATAGTAGTCTTGTAGATAATGGAAAATGTCTGTAATAAATAGTAGTCTTGTAGATAATGGAAAATGTCTGTAATAAATAGTAGTCTTGTAGATAATGGAAAATGTCTGTAATAAATAGTAGTCTTGTAGATAATGGAAAATGTCTGTAATAAATAGTAGTCTTGTAGATAATGGAAAATGTCTGTAATAAATAGTAGTCTTGTAGATAATGGAAAATGTCTGTAATAAATAGTAGTCTTGTAGATAATGGAAAATGTCTGTAATAAATAGTAGTCTTGTAGATAATGGAAAATGTCTGTAATAAATAGTAGTCTTGTAGATAATGGAAAATGTCTGTAATAAATAGTAGTCTTGTAGATAATGGAAAATGTCTGTAATAAATAGTAGTCTTGTAGATAATGGAAAATGTCTGTAATAAATAGTAGTCTTGTAGATAATGGAAAATGTCTGTAATAAATAGTAGTCTTGTAGATAATGGAAAATGTCTGTAATAAATAGTAGTCTTGTAGATAATGGAAAATGTCTGTAATAAATAGTAGTCTTGTAGATAATGGAAAATGTCTGTAATAAATAGTAGTCTTGTAGATAATGGAAAATGTCTGTAATAAATAGTAGTCTTGTAGATAATGGAAAATGTCTGTAATAAATAGTAGTCTTGTAGATAATGGAAAATGTCTGTAATAAATAGTAGTCTTGTAGATAATGGAAAATGTCTGTAATAAATAGTAGTCTTGTAGATAATGGAAAATGTCTGTAATAAATAGTAGTCTTGTAGATAATGGAAAATGTCTGTAATAAATAGTAGTCTTGTAGATAATGGAAAATGTCTGTAATAAATAGTAGTCTTGTAGATAATGGAAAATGTCTGTAATAAATAGTAGTCTTGTAGATAATGGAAAATGTCTGTAATAAATAGTAGTCTTGTAGATAATGGAAAATGTCTGTAATAAATAGTAGTCTTGTAGATAATGGAAAATGTCTGTAATAAATAGTAGTCTTGTAGATAATGGAAAATGTCTGTAATAAATAGTAGTCTTGTAGATAATGGAAAATGTCTGTAATAAATAGTAGTCTTGTAGATAATGGAAAATGTCTGTAATAAATAGTAGTCTTGTAGATAATGGAAAATGTCTGTAATAAATAGTAGTCTTGTAGATAATGGAAAATGTCTGTAATAAATAGTAGTCTTGTAGATAATGGAAAATGTCTGTAATAAATAGTAGTCTTGTAGATAATGGAAAATGTCTGTAATAAATAGTAGTCTTGTAGATAATGGAAAATGTCTGTAATAAATAGTAGTCTTGTAGATAATGGAAAATGTCTGTAATAAATAGTAGTCTTGTAGATAATGGAAAATGTCTGTAATAAATAGTAGTCTTGTAGATAATGGAAAATGTCTGTAATAAATAGTAGTCTTGTAGATAATGGAAAATGTCTGTAATAAATAGTAGTCTTGTAGATAATGGAAAATGTCTGTAATAAATAGTAGTCTTGTAGATAATGGAAAATGTCTGTAATAAATAGTAGTCTTGTAGATAATGGAAAATGTCTGTAATAAATAGTAGTCTTGTAGATAATGGAAAATGTCTGTAATAAATAGTAGTCTTGTAGATAATGGAAAATGTCTGTAATAAATAGTAGTCTTGTAGATAATGGAAAATGTCTGTAATAAATAGTAGTCTTGTAGATAATGGAAAATGTCTGTAATAAATAGTAGTCTTGTAGATAATGGAAAATGTCTGTAATAAATAGTAGTCTTGTAGATAATGGAAAATGTCTGTAATAAATAGTAGTCTTGTAGATAATGGAAAATGTCTGTAATAAATAGTAGTCTTGTAGATAATGGAAAATGTCTGTAATAAATAGTAGTCTTGTAGATAATGGAAAATGTCTGTAATAAATAGTAGTCTTGTAGATAATGGAAAATGTCTGTAATAAATAGTAGTCTTGTAGATAATGGAAAATGTCTGTAATAAATAGTAGTCTTGTAGATAATGGAAAATGTCTGTAATAAATAGTAGTCTTGTAGATAATGGAAAATGTCTGTAATAAATAGTAGTCTTGTAGATAATGGAAAATGTCTGTAATAAATAGTAGTCTTGTAGATAATGGAAAATGTCTGTAATAAATAGTAGTCTTGTAGATAATGGAAAATGTCTGTAATAAATAGTAGTCTTGTAGATAATGGAAAATGTCTGTAATAAATAGTAGTCTTGTAGATAATGGAAAATGTCTGTAATAAATAGTAGTCTTGTAGATAATGGAAAATGTCTGTAATAAATAGTAGTCTTGTAGATAATGGAAAATGTCTGTAATAAATAGTAGTCTTGTAGATAATGGAAAATGTCTGTAATAAATAGTAGTCTTGTAGATAATGGAAAATGTCTGTAATAAATAGTAGTCTTGTAGATAATGGAAAATGTCTGTAATAAATAGTAGTCTTGTAGATAATGGAAAATGTCTGTAATAAATAGTAGTCTTGTAGATAATGGAAAATGTCTGTAATAAATAGTAGTCTTGTAGATAATGGAAAATGTCTGTAATAAATAGTAGTCTTGTAGATAATGGAAAATGTCTGTAATAAATAGTAGTCTTGTAGATAATGGAAAATGTCTGTAATAAATAGTAGTCTTGTAGATAATGGAAAATGTCTGTAATAAATAGTAGTCTTGTAGATAATGGAAAATGTCTGTAATAAATAGTAGTCTTGTAGATAATGGAAAATGTCTGTAATAAATAGTAGTCTTGTAGATAATGGAAAATGTCTGTAATAAATAGTAGTCTTGTAGATAATGGAAAATGTCTGTAATAAATAGTAGTCTTGTAGATAATGGAAAATGTCTGTAATAAATAGTAGTCTTGTAGATAATGGAAAATGTCTGTAATAAATAGTAGTCTTGTAGATAATGGAAAATGTCTGTAATAAATAGTAGTCTTGTAGATAATGGAAAATGTCTGTAATAAATAGTAGTCTTGTAGATAATGGAAAATGTCTGTAATAAATAGTAGTCTTGTAGATAATGGAAAATGTCTGTAATAAATAGTAGTCTTGTAGATAATGGAAAATGTCTGTAATAAATAGTAGTCTTGTAGATAATGGAAAATGTCTGTAATAAATAGTAGTCTTGTAGATAATGGAAAATGTCTGTAATAAATAGTAGTCTTGTAGATAATGGAAAATGTCTGTAATAAATAGTAGTCTTGTAGATAATGGAAAATGTCTGTAATAAATAGTAGTCTTGTAGATAATGGAAAATGTCTGTAATAAATAGTAGTCTTGTAGATAATGGAAAATGTCTGTAATAAATAGTAGTCTTGTAGATAATGGAAAATGTCTGTAATAAATAGTAGTCTTGTAGATAATGGAAAATGTCTGTAATAAATAGTAGTCTTGTAGATAATGGAAAATGTCTGTAATAAATAGTAGTCTTGTAGATAATGGAAAATGTCTGTAATAAATAGTAGTCTTGTAGATAATGGAAAATGTCTGTAATAAATAGTAGTCTTGTAGATAATGGAAAATGTCTGTAATAAATAGTAGTCTTGTAGATAATGGAAAATGTCTGTAATAAATAGTAGTCTTGTAGATAATGGAAAATGTCTGTAATAAATAGTAGTCTTGTAGATAATGGAAAATGTCTGTAATAAATAGTAGTCTTGTAGATAATGGAAAATGTCTGTAATAAATAGTAGTCTTGTAGATAATGGAAAATGTCTGTAATAAATAGTAGTCTTGTAGATAATGGAAAATGTCTGTAATAAATAGTAGTCTTGTAGATAATGGAAAATGTCTGTAATAAATAGTAGTCTTGTAGATAATGGAAAATGTCTGTAATAAATAGTAGTCTTGTAGATAATGGAAAATGTCTGTAATAAATAGTAGTCTTGTAGATAATGGAAAATGTCTGTAATAAATAGTAGTCTTGTAGATAATGGAAAATGTCTGTAATAAATAGTAGTCTTGTAGATAATGGAAAATGTCTGTAATAAATAGTAGTCTTGTAGATAATGGAAAATGTCTGTAATAAATAGTAGTCTTGTAGATAATGGAAAATGTCTGTAATAAATAGTAGTCTTGTAGATAATGGAAAATGTCTGTAATAAATAGTAGTCTTGTAGATAATGGAAAATGTCTGTAATAAATAGTAGTCTTGTAGATAATGGAAAATGTCTGTAATAAATAGTAGTCTTGTAGATAATGGAAAATGTCTGTAATAAATAGTAGTCTTGTAGATAATGGAAAATGTCTGTAATAAATAGTAGTCTTGTAGATAATGGAAAATGTCTGTAATAAATAGTAGTCTTGTAGATAATGGAAAATGTCTGTAATAAATAGTAGTCTTGTAGATAATGGAAAATGTCTGTAATAAATAGTAGTCTTGTAGATAATGGAAAATGTCTGTAATAAATAGTAGTCTTGTAGATAATGGAAAATGTCTGTAATAAATAGTAGTCTTGTAGATAATGGAAAATGTCTGTAATAAATAGTAGTCTTGTAGATAATGGAAAATGTCTGTAATAAATAGTAGTCTTGTAGATAATGGAAAATGTCTGTAATAAATAGTAGTCTTGTAGATAATGGAAAATGTCTGTAATAAATAGTAGTCTTGTAGATAATGGAAAATGTCTGTAATAAATAGTAGTCTTGTAGATAATGGAAAATGTCTGTAATAAATAGTAGTCTTGTAGATAATGGAAAATGTCTGTAATAAATAGTAGTCTTGTAGATAATGGAAAATGTCTGTAATAAATAGTAGTCTTGTAGATAATGGAAAATGTCTGTAATAAATAGTAGTCTTGTAGATAATGGAAAATGTCTGTAATAAATAGTAGTCTTGTAGATAATGGAAAATGTCTGTAATAAATAGTAGTCTTGTAGATAATGGAAAATGTCTGTAATAAATAGTAGTCTTGTAGATAATGGAAAATGTCTGTAATAAATAGTAGTCTTGTAGATAATGGAAAATGTCTGTAATAAATAGTAGTCTTGTAGATAATGGAAAATGTCTGTAATAAATAGTAGTCTTGTAGATAATGGAAAATGTCTGTAATAAATAGTAGTCTTGTAGATAATGGAAAATGTCTGTAATAAATAGTAGTCTTGTAGATAATGGAAAATGTCTGTAATAAATAGTAGTCTTGTAGATAATGGAAAATGTCTGTAATAAATAGTAGTCTTGTAGATAATGGAAAATGTCTGTAATAAATAGTAGTCTTGTAGATAATGGAAAATGTCTGTAATAAATAGTAGTCTTGTAGATAATGGAAAATGTCTGTAATAAATAGTAGTCTTGTAGATAATGGAAAATGTCTGTAATAAATAGTAGTCTTGTAGATAATGGAAAATGTCTGTAATAAATAGTAGTCTTGTAGATAATGGAAAATGTCTGTAATAAATAGTAGTCTTGTAGATAATGGAAAATGTCTGTAATAAATAGTAGTCTTGTAGATAATGGAAAATGTCTGTAATAAATAGTAGTCTTGTAGATAATGGAAAATGTCTGTAATAAATAGTAGTCTTGTAGATAATGGAAAATGTCTGTAATAAATAGTAGTCTTGTAGATAATGGAAAATGTCTGTAATAAATAGTAGTCTTGTAGATAATGGAAAATGTCTGTAATAAATAGTAGTCTTGTAGATAATGGAAAATGTCTGTAATAAATAGTAGTCTTGTAGATAATGGAAAATGTCTGTAATAAATAGTAGTCTTGTAGATAATGGAAAATGTCTGTAATAAATAGTAGTCTTGTAGATAATGGAAAATGTCTGTAATAAATAGTAGTCTTGTAGATAATGGAAAATGTCTGTAATAAATAGTAGTCTTGTAGATAATGGAAAATGTCTGTAATAAATAGTAGTCTTGTAGATAATGGAAAATGTCTGTAATAAATAGTAGTCTTGTAGATAATGGAAAATGTCTGTAATAAATAGTAGTCTTGTAGATAATGGAAAATGTCTGTAATAAATAGTAGTCTTGTAGATAATGGAAAATGTCTGTAATAAATAGTAGTCTTGTAGATAATGGAAAATGTCTGTAATAAATAGTAGTCTTGTAGATAATGGAAAATGTCTGTAATAAATAGTAGTCTTGTAGATAATGGAAAATGTCTGTAATAAATAGTAGTCTTGTAGATAATGGAAAATGTCTGTAATAAATAGTAGTCTTGTAGATAATGGAAAATGTCTGTAATAAATAGTAGTCTTGTAGATAATGGAAAATGTCTGTAATAAATAGTAGTCTTGTAGATAATGGAAAATGTCTGTAATAAATAGTAGTCTTGTAGATAATGGAAAATGTCTGTAATAAATAGTAGTCTTGTAGATAATGGAAAATGTCTGTAATAAATAGTAGTCTTGTAGATAATGGAAAATGTCTGTAATAAATAGTAGTCTTGTAGATAATGGAAAATGTCTGTAATAAATAGTAGTCTTGTAGATAATGGAAAATGTCTGTAATAAATAGTAGTCTTGTAGATAATGGAAAATGTCTGTAATAAATAGTAGTCTTGTAGATAATGGAAAATGTCTGTAATAAATAGTAGTCTTGTAGATAATGGAAAATGTCTGTAATAAATAGTAGTCTTGTAGATAATGGAAAATGTCTGTAATAAATAGTAGTCTTGTAGATAATGGAAAATGTCTGTAATAAATAGTAGTCTTGTAGATAATGGAAAATGTCTGTAATAAATAGTAGTCTTGTAGATAATGGAAAATGTCTGTAATAAATAGTAGTCTTGTAGATAATGGAAAATGTCTGTAATAAATAGTAGTCTTGTAGATAATGGAAAATGTCTGTAATAAATAGTAGTCTTGTAGATAATGGAAAATGTCTGTAATAAATAGTAGTCTTGTAGATAATGGAAAATGTCTGTAATAAATAGTAGTCTTGTAGATAATGGAAAATGTCTGTAATAAATAGTAGTCTTGTAGATAATGGAAAATGTCTGTAATAAATAGTAGTCTTGTAGATAATGGAAAATGTCTGTAATAAATAGTAGTCTTGTAGATAATGGAAAATGTCTGTAATAAATAGTAGTCTTGTAGATAATGGAAAATGTCTGTAATAAATAGTAGTCTTGTAGATAATGGAAAATGTCTGTAATAAATAGTAGTCTTGTAGATAATGGAAAATGTCTGTAATAAATAGTAGTCTTGTAGATAATGGAAAATGTCTGTAATAAATAGTAGTCTTGTAGATAATGGAAAATGTCTGTAATAAATAGTAGTCTTGTAGATAATGGAAAATGTCTGTAATAAATAGTAGTCTTGTAGATAATGGAAAATGTCTGTAATAAATAGTAGTCTTGTAGATAATGGAAAATGTCTGTAATAAATAGTAGTCTTGTAGATAATGGAAAATGTCTGTAATAAATAGTAGTCTTGTAGATAATGGAAAATGTCTGTAATAAATAGTAGTCTTGTAGATAATGGAAAATGTCTGTAATAAATAGTAGTCTTGTAGATAATGGAAAATGTCTGTAATAAATAGTAGTCTTGTAGATAATGGAAAATGTCTGTAATAAATAGTAGTCTTGTAGATAATGGAAAATGTCTGTAATAAATAGTAGTCTTGTAGATAATGGAAAATGTCTGTAATAAATAGTAGTCTTGTAGATAATGGAAAATGTCTGTAATAAATAGTAGTCTTGTAGATAATGGAAAATGTCTGTAATAAATAGTAGTCTTGTAGATAATGGAAAATGTCTGTAATAAATAGTAGTCTTGTAGATAATGGAAAATGTCTGTAATAAATAGTAGTCTTGTAGATAATGGAAAATGTCTGTAATAAATAGTAGTCTTGTAGATAATGGAAAATGTCTGTAATAAATAGTAGTCTTGTAGATAATGGAAAATGTCTGTAATAAATAGTAGTCTTGTAGATAATGGAAAATGTCTGTAATAAATAGTAGTCTTGTAGATAATGGAAAATGTCTGTAATAAATAGTAGTCTTGTAGATAATGGAAAATGTCTGTAATAAATAGTAGTCTTGTAGATAATGGAAAATGTCTGTAATAAATAGTAGTCTTGTAGATAATGGAAAATGTCTGTAATAAATAGTAGTCTTGTAGATAATGGAAAATGTCTGTAATAAATAGTAGTCTTGTAGATAATGGAAAATGTCTGTAATAAATAGTAGTCTTGTAGATAATGGAAAATGTCTGTAATAAATAGTAGTCTTGTAGATAATGGAAAATGTCTGTAATAAATAGTAGTCTTGTAGATAATGGAAAATGTCTGTAATAAATAGTAGTCTTGTAGATAATGGAAAATGTCTGTAATAAATAGTAGTCTTGTAGATAATGGAAAATGTCTGTAATAAATAGTAGTCTTGTAGATAATGGAAAATGTCTGTAATAAATAGTAGTCTTGTAGATAATGGAAAATGTCTGTAATAAATAGTAGTCTTGTAGATAATGGAAAATGTCTGTAATAAATAGTAGTCTTGTAGATAATGGAAAATGTCTGTAATAAATAGTAGTCTTGTAGATAATGGAAAATGTCTGTAATAAATAGTAGTCTTGTAGATAATGGAAAATGTCTGTAATAAATAGTAGTCTTGTAGATAATGGAAAATGTCTGTAATAAATAGTAGTCTTGTAGATAATGGAAAATGTCTGTAATAAATAGTAGTCTTGTAGATAATGGAAAATGTCTGTAATAAATAGTAGTCTTGTAGATAATGGAAAATGTCTGTAATAAATAGTAGTCTTGTAGATAATGGAAAATGTCTGTAATAAATAGTAGTCTTGTAGATAATGGAAAATGTCTGTAATAAATAGTAGTCTTGTAGATAATGGAAAATGTCTGTAATAAATAGTAGTCTTGTAGATAATGGAAAATGTCTGTAATAAATAGTAGTCTTGTAGATAATGGAAAATGTCTGTAATAAATAGTAGTCTTGTAGATAATGGAAAATGTCTGTAATAAATAGTAGTCTTGTAGATAATGGAAAATGTCTGTAATAAATAGTAGTCTTGTAGATAATGGAAAATGTCTGTAATAAATAGTAGTCTTGTAGATAATGGAAAATGTCTGTAATAAATAGTAGTCTTGTAGATAATGGAAAATGTCTGTAATAAATAGTAGTCTTGTAGATAATGGAAAATGTCTGTAATAAATAGTAGTCTTGTAGATAATGGAAAATGTCTGTAATAAATAGTAGTCTTGTAGATAATGGAAAATGTCTGTAATAAATAGTAGTCTTGTAGATAATGGAAAATGTCTGTAATAAATAGTAGTCTTGTAGATAATGGAAAATGTCTGTAATAAATAGTAGTCTTGTAGATAATGGAAAATGTCTGTAATAAATAGTAGTCTTGTAGATAATGGAAAATGTCTGTAATAAATAGTAGTCTTGTAGATAATGGAAAATGTCTGTAATAAATAGTAGTCTTGTAGATAATGGAAAATGTCTGTAATAAATAGTAGTCTTGTAGATAATGGAAAATGTCTGTAATAAATAGTAGTCTTGTAGATAATGGAAAATGTCTGTAATAAATAGTAGTCTTGTAGATAATGGAAAATGTCTGTAATAAATAGTAGTCTTGTAGATAATGGAAAATGTCTGTAATAAATAGTAGTCTTGTAGATAATGGAAAATGTCTGTAATAAATAGTAGTCTTGTAGATAATGGAAAATGTCTGTAATAAATAGTAGTCTTGTAGATAATGGAAAATGTCTGTAATAAATAGTAGTCTTGTAGATAATGGAAAATGTCTGTAATAAATAGTAGTCTTGTAGATAATGGAAAATGTCTGTAATAAATAGTAGTCTTGTAGATAATGGAAAATGTCTGTAATAAATAGTAGTCTTGTAGATAATGGAAAATGTCTGTAATAAATAGTAGTCTTGTAGATAATGGAAAATGTCTGTAATAAATAGTAGTCTTGTAGATAATGGAAAATGTCTGTAATAAATAGTAGTCTTGTAGATAATGGAAAATGTCTGTAATAAATAGTAGTCTTGTAGATAATGGAAAATGTCTGTAATAAATAGTAGTCTTGTAGATAATGGAAAATGTCTGTAATAAATAGTAGTCTTGTAGATAATGGAAAATGTCTGTAATAAATAGTAGTCTTGTAGATAATGGAAAATGTCTGTAATAAATAGTAGTCTTGTAGATAATGGAAAATGTCTGTAATAAATAGTAGTCTTGTAGATAATGGAAAATGTCTGTAATAAATAGTAGTCTTGTAGATAATGGAAAATGTCTGTAATAAATAGTAGTCTTGTAGATAATGGAAAATGTCTGTAATAAATAGTAGTCTTGTAGATAATGGAAAATGTCTGTAATAAATAGTAGTCTTGTAGATAATGGAAAATGTCTGTAATAAATAGTAGTCTTGTAGATAATGGAAAATGTCTGTAATAAATAGTAGTCTTGTAGATAATGGAAAATGTCTGTAATAAATAGTAGTCTTGTAGATAATGGAAAATGTCTGTAATAAATAGTAGTCTTGTAGATAATGGAAAATGTCTGTAATAAATAGTAGTCTTGTAGATAATGGAAAATGTCTGTAATAAATAGTAGTCTTGTAGATAATGGAAAATGTCTGTAATAAATAGTAGTCTTGTAGATAATGGAAAATGTCTGTAATAAATAGTAGTCTTGTAGATAATGGAAAATGTCTGTAATAAATAGTAGTCTTGTAGATAATGGAAAATGTCTGTAATAAATAGTAGTCTTGTAGATAATGGAAAATGTCTGTAATAAATAGTAGTCTTGTAGATAATGGAAAATGTCTGTAATAAATAGTAGTCTTGTAGATAATGGAAAATGTCTGTAATAAATAGTAGTCTTGTAGATAATGGAAAATGTCTGTAATAAATAGTAGTCTTGTAGATAATGGAAAATGTCTGTAATAAATAGTAGTCTTGTAGATAATGGAAAATGTCTGTAATAAATAGTAGTCTTGTAGATAATGGAAAATGTCTGTAATAAATAGTAGTCTTGTAGATAATGGAAAATGTCTGTAATAAATAGTAGTCTTGTAGATAATGGAAAATGTCTGTAATAAATAGTAGTCTTGTAGATAATGGAAAATGTCTGTAATAAATAGTAGTCTTGTAGATAATGGAAAATGTCTGTAATAAATAGTAGTCTTGTAGATAATGGAAAATGTCTGTAATAAATAGTAGTCTTGTAGATAATGGAAAATGTCTGTAATAAATAGTAGTCTTGTAGATAATGGAAAATGTCTGTAATAAATAGTAGTCTTGTAGATAATGGAAAATGTCTGTAATAAATAGTAGTCTTGTAGATAATGGAAAATGTCTGTAATAAATAGTAGTCTTGTAGATAATGGAAAATGTCTGTAATAAATAGTAGTCTTGTAGATAATGGAAAATGTCTGTAATAAATAGTAGTCTTGTAGATAATGGAAAATGTCTGTAATAAATAGTAGTCTTGTAGATAATGGAAAATGTCTGTAATAAATAGTAGTCTTGTAGATAATGGAAAATGTCTGTAATAAATAGTAGTCTTGTAGATAATGGAAAATGTCTGTAATAAATAGTAGTCTTGTAGATAATGGAAAATGTCTGTAATAAATAGTAGTCTTGTAGATAATGGAAAATGTCTGTAATAAATAGTAGTCTTGTAGATAATGGAAAATGTCTGTAATAAATAGTAGTCTTGTAGATAATGGAAAATGTCTGTAATAAATAGTAGTCTTGTAGATAATGGAAAATGTCTGTAATAAATAGTAGTCTTGTAGATAATGGAAAATGTCTGTAATAAATAGTAGTCTTGTAGATAATGGAAAATGTCTGTAATAAATAGTAGTCTTGTAGATAATGGAAAATGTCTGTAATAAATAGTAGTCTTGTAGATAATGGAAAATGTCTGTAATAAATAGTAGTCTTGTAGATAATGGAAAATGTCTGTAATAAATAGTAGTCTTGTAGATAATGGAAAATGTCTGTAATAAATAGTAGTCTTGTAGATAATGGAAAATGTCTGTAATAAATAGTAGTCTTGTAGATAATGGAAAATGTCTGTAATAAATAGTAGTCTTGTAGATAATGGAAAATGTCTGTAATAAATAGTAGTCTTGTAGATAATGGAAAATGTCTGTAATAAATAGTAGTCTTGTAGATAATGGAAAATGTCTGTAATAAATAGTAGTCTTGTAGATAATGGAAAATGTCTGTAATAAATAGTAGTCTTGTAGATAATGGAAAATGTCTGTAATAAATAGTAGTCTTGTAGATAATGGAAAATGTCTGTAATAAATAGTAGTCTTGTAGATAATGGAAAATGTCTGTAATAAATAGTAGTCTTGTAGATAATGGAAAATGTCTGTAATAAATAGTAGTCTTGTAGATAATGGAAAATGTCTGTAATAAATAGTAGTCTTGTAGATAATGGAAAATGTCTGTAATAAATAGTAGTCTTGTAGATAATGGAAAATGTCTGTAATAAATAGTAGTCTTGTAGATAATGGAAAATGTCTGTAATAAATAGTAGTCTTGTAGATAATGGAAAATGTCTGTAATAAATAGTAGTCTTGTAGATAATGGAAAATGTCTGTAATAAATAGTAGTCTTGTAGATAATGGAAAATGTCTGTAATAAATAGTAGTCTTGTAGATAATGGAAAATGTCTGTAATAAATAGTAGTCTTGTAGATAATGGAAAATGTCTGTAATAAATAGTAGTCTTGTAGATAATGGAAAATGTCTGTAATAAATAGTAGTCTTGTAGATAATGGAAAATGTCTGTAATAAATAGTAGTCTTGTAGATAATGGAAAATGTCTGTAATAAATAGTAGTCTTGTAGATAATGGAAAATGTCTGTAATAAATAGTAGTCTTGTAGATAATGGAAAATGTCTGTAATAAATAGTAGTCTTGTAGATAATGGAAAATGTCTGTAATAAATAGTAGTCTTGTAGATAATGGAAAATGTCTGTAATAAATAGTAGTCTTGTAGATAATGGAAAATGTCTGTAATAAATAGTAGTCTTGTAGATAATGGAAAATGTCTGTAATAAATAGTAGTCTTGTAGATAATGGAAAATGTCTGTAATAAATAGTAGTCTTGTAGATAATGGAAAATGTCTGTAATAAATAGTAGTCTTGTAGATAATGGAAAATGTCTGTAATAAATAGTAGTCTTGTAGATAATGGAAAATGTCTGTAATAAATAGTAGTCTTGTAGATAATGGAAAATGTCTGTAATAAATAGTAGTCTTGTAGATAATGGAAAATGTCTGTAATAAATAGTAGTCTTGTAGATAATGGAAAATGTCTGTAATAAATAGTAGTCTTGTAGATAATGGAAAATGTCTGTAATAAATAGTAGTCTTGTAGATAATGGAAAATGTCTGTAATAAATAGTAGTCTTGTAGATAATGGAAAATGTCTGTAATAAATAGTAGTCTTGTAGATAATGGAAAATGTCTGTAATAAATAGTAGTCTTGTAGATAATGGAAAATGTCTGTAATAAATAGTAGTCTTGTAGATAATGGAAAATGTCTGTAATAAATAGTAGTCTTGTAGATAATGGAAAATGTCTGTAATAAATAGTAGTCTTGTAGATAATGGAAAATGTCTGTAATAAATAGTAGTCTTGTAGATAATGGAAAATGTCTGTAATAAATAGTAGTCTTGTAGATAATGGAAAATGTCTGTAATAAATAGTAGTCTTGTAGATAATGGAAAATGTCTGTAATAAATAGTAGTCTTGTAGATAATGGAAAATGTCTGTAATAAATAGTAGTCTTGTAGATAATGGAAAATGTCTGTAATAAATAGTAGTCTTGTAGATAATGGAAAATGTCTGTAATAAATAGTAGTCTTGTAGATAATGGAAAATGTCTGTAATAAATAGTAGTCTTGTAGATAATGGAAAATGTCTGTAATAAATAGTAGTCTTGTAGATAATGGAAAATGTCTGTAATAAATAGTAGTCTTGTAGATAATGGAAAATGTCTGTAATAAATAGTAGTCTTGTAGATAATGGAAAATGTCTGTAATAAATAGTAGTCTTGTAGATAATGGAAAATGTCTGTAATAAATAGTAGTCTTGTAGATAATGGAAAATGTCTGTAATAAATAGTAGTCTTGTAGATAATGGAAAATGTCTGTAATAAATAGTAGTCTTGTAGATAATGGAAAATGTCTGTAATAAATAGTAGTCTTGTAGATAATGGAAAATGTCTGTAATAAATAGTAGTCTTGTAGATAATGGAAAATGTCTGTAATAAATAGTAGTCTTGTAGATAATGGAAAATGTCTGTAATAAATAGTAGTCTTGTAGATAATGGAAAATGTCTGTAATAAATAGTAGTCTTGTAGATAATGGAAAATGTCTGTAATAAATAGTAGTCTTGTAGATAATGGAAAATGTCTGTAATAAATAGTAGTCTTGTAGATAATGGAAAATGTCTGTAATAAATAGTAGTCTTGTAGATAATGGAAAATGTCTGTAATAAATAGTAGTCTTGTAGATAATGGAAAATGTCTGTAATAAATAGTAGTCTTGTAGATAATGGAAAATGTCTGTAATAAATAGTAGTCTTGTAGATAATGGAAAATGTCTGTAATAAATAGTAGTCTTGTAGATAATGGAAAATGTCTGTAATAAATAGTAGTCTTGTAGATAATGGAAAATGTCTGTAATATAGTAGTCTTGTAGATAATGGAAAATGTCTGTAATAAATAGTAGTCTTGTAGATAATGGAAAATGTCTGTAAATAAATAGTAGTCTTGTAGATAATGGAAAATAGTCTGTAATAAATAGTAGTCTTGTAGATAATGGAAAATGTCTGTAATAAATAGTAGTCTTGTAGATAATGGAAAATGTCTGTAATAAATAGTAGACTTGTAGATAATGGAAAATGTCTGTAATAAATAGTAGTCTTGTAGATAATGGAAAATGTCTGTAATAAATAGTAGTCTTGTAGATAATGGAAAATGTCTGTAATAAATAGTAGTCATAGTAGTCTTGTAGATAATGGAAAATGTCTGTAATAAATAGTAGTCTTGTAGATAATGGAAAATGTCTGTAATAAATAGTAGTCTTGTAGATAATGGAAAATGTCTGTAATAAATAGTAGTCTTGTAGATAATGGAAAATGTCTGTAATAAATAGTAGTCTTGTAGATAATGGAAAATGTCTGTAATAAATAGTAGTCTTGTAGATAATGGAAAATGTCTGTAATAAATAGTAGTCTTGTAGATAATGGAAAATGTCTGTAATAAATAGTAGTCTTGTAGATAATGGAAAATGTCTGTAATAAATAGTAGTCTTGTAGATAATGGAAAATGTCTGTAATAAATAGTAGTCTTGTAGATAATGGAAAATGTCTGTAATAAATAGTAGTCTTGTAGATAATGGAAAATGTCTGTAATAAATAGTAGTCTTGTAGATAATGGAAAATGTCTGTAATAAATAGTAGTCTTGTAGATAATGGAAAATGTCTGTAATAAATAGTAGTCTTGTAGATAATGGAAAATGTCTGTAATAAATAGTAGTCTTGTAGATAATGGAAAATGTCTGTAATAAATAGTAGTCTTGTAGATAATGGAAAATGTCTGTAATAAATAGTAGTCTTGTAGATAATGGAAAATGTCTGTAATAAATAGTAGTCTTGTAGATAATGGAAAATGTCTGTAATAAATAGTAGTCTTGTAGATAATGGAAAATGTCTGTAATAAATAGTAGTCTTGTAGATAATGGAAAATGTCTGTAATAAATAGTAGTCTTGTAGATAATGGAAAATGTCTGTAATAAATAGTAGTCTTGTAGATAATGGAAAATGTCTGTAATAAATAGTAGTCTTGTAGATAATGGAAAATGTCTGTAATAAATAGTAGTCTTGTAGATAATGGAAAATGTCTGTAATAAATAGTAGTCTTGTAGATAATGGAAAATGTCTGTAATAAATAGTAGTCTTGTAGATAATGGAAAATGTCTGTAATAAATAGTAGTCTTGTAGATAATGGAAAATGTCTGTAATAAATAGTAGTCTTGTAGATAATGGAAAATGTCTGTAATAAATAGTAGTCTTGTAGATAATGGAAAATGTCTGTAATAAATAGTAGTCTTGTAGATAATGGAAAATGTCTGTAATAAATAGTAGTCTTGTAGATAATGGAAAATGTCTGTAATAAATAGTAGTCTTGTAGATAATGGAAAATGTCTGTAATAAATAGTAGTCTTGTAGATAATGGAAAATGTCTGTAATAAATAGTAGTCTTGTAGATAATGGAAAATGTCTGTAATAAATAGTAGTCTTGTAGATAATGGAAAATGTCTGTAATAAATAGTAGTCTTGTAGATAATGGAAAATGTCTGTAATAAATAGTAGTCTTGTAGATAATGGAAAATGTCTGTAATAAATAGTAGTCTTGTAGATAATGGAAAATGTCTGTAATAAATAGTAGTCTTGTAGATAATGGAAAATGTCTGTAATAAATAGTAGTCTTGTAGATAATGGAAAATGTCTGTAATAAATAGTAGTCTTGTAGATAATGGAAAATGTCTGTAATAAATAGTAGTCTTGTAGATAATGGAAAATGTCTGTAATAAATAGTAGTCTTGTAGATAATGGAAAATGTCTGTAATAAATAGTAGTCTTGTAGATAATGGAAAATGTCTGTAATAAATAGTAGTCTTGTAGATAATGGAAAATGTCTGTAATAAATAGTAGTCTTGTAGATAATGGAAAATGTCTGTAATAAATAGTAGTCTTGTAGATAATGGAAAATGTCTGTAATAAATAGTAGTCTTGTAGATAATGGAAAATGTCTGTAATAAATAGTAGTCTTGTAGATAATGGAAAATGTCTGTAATAAATAGTAGTCTTGTAGATAATGGAAAATGTCTGTAATAAATAGTAGTCTTGTAGATAATGGAAAATGTCTGTAATAAATAGTAGTCTTGTAGATAATGGAAAATGTCTGTAATAAATAGTAGTCTTGTAGATAATGGAAAATGTCTGTAATAAATAGTAGTCTTGTAGATAATGGAAAATGTCTGTAATAAATAGTAGTCTTGTAGATAATGGAAAATGTCTGTAATAAATAGTAGTCTTGTAGATAATGGAAAATGTCTGTAATAAATAGTAGTCTTGTAGATAATGGAAAATGTCTGTAATAAATAGTAGTCTTGTAGATAATGGAAAATGTCTGTAATAAATAGTAGTCTTGTAGATAATGGAAAATGTCTGTAATAAATAGTAGTCTTGTAGATAATGGAAAATGTCTGTAATAAATAGTAGTCTTGTAGATAATGGAAAATGTCTGTAATAAATAGTAGTCTTGTAGATAATGGAAAATGTCTGTAATAAATAGTAGTCTTGTAGATAATGGAAAATGTCTGTAATAAATAGTAGTCTTGTAGATAATGGAAAATGTCTGTAATAAATAGTAGTCTTGTAGATAATGGAAAATGTCTGTAATAAATAGTAGTCTTGTAGATAATGGAAAATGTCTGTAATAAATAGTAGTCTTGTAGATAATGGAAAATGTCTGTAATAAATAGTAGTCTTGTAGATAATGGAAAATGTCTGTAATAAATAGTAGTCTTGTAGATAATGGAAAATGTCTGTAATAAATAGTAGTCTTGTAGATAATGGAAAATGTCTGTAATAAATAGTAGTCTTGTAGATAATGGAAAATGTCTGTAATAAATAGTAGTCTTGTAGATAATGGAAAATGTCTGTAATAAATAGTAGTCTTGTAGATAATGGAAAATGTCTGTAATAAATAGTAGTCTTGTAGATAATGGAAAATGTCTGTAATAAATAGTAGTCTTGTAGATAATGGAAAATGTCTGTAATAAATAGTAGTCTTGTAGATAATGGAAAATGTCTGTAATAAATAGTAGTCTTGTAGATAATGGAAAATGTCTGTAATAAATAGTAGTCTTGTAGATAATGGAAAATGTCTGTAATAAATAGTAGTCTTGTAGATAATGGAAAATGTCTGTAATAAATAGTAGTCTTGTAGATAATGGAAAATGTCTGTAATAAATAGTAGTCTTGTAGATAATGGAAAATGTCTGTAATAAATAGTAGTCTTGTAGATAATGGAAAATGTCTGTAATAAATAGTAGTCTTGTAGATAATGGAAAATGTCTGTAATAAATAGTAGTCTTGTAGATAATGGAAAATGTCTGTAATAAATAGTAGTCTTGTAGATAATGGAAAATGTCTGTAATAAATAGTAGTCTTGTAGATAATGGAAAATGTCTGTAATAAATAGTAGTCTTGTAGATAATGGAAAATGTCTGTAATAAATAGTAGTCTTGTAGATAATGGAAAATGTCTGTAATAAATAGTAGTCTTGTAGATAATGGAAAATGTCTGTAATAAATAGTAGTCTTGTAGATAATGGAAAATGTCTGTAATAAATAGTAGTCTTGTAGATAATGGAAAATGTCTGTAATAAATAGTAGTCTTGTAGATAATGGAAAATGTCTGTAATAAATAGTAGTCTTGTAGATAATGGAAAATGTCTGTAATAAATAGTAGTCTTGTAGATAATGGAAAATGTCTGTAATAAATAGTAGTCTTGTAGATAATGGAAAATGTCTGTAATAAATAGTAGTCTTGTAGATAATGGAAAATGTCTGTAATAAATAGTAGTCTTGTAGATAATGGAAAATGTCTGTAATAAATAGTAGTCTTGTAGATAATGGAAAATGTCTGTAATAAATAGTAGTCTTGTAGATAATGGAAAATGTCTGTAATAAATAGTAGTCTTGTAGATAATGGAAAATGTCTGTAATAAATAGTAGTCTTGTAGATAATGGAAAATGTCTGTAATAAATAGTAGTCTTGTAGATAATGGAAAATGTCTGTGATAATGGAAAATGTCTGTAATAAATAGTAGTCTTGTAGATAATGGAAAATGTCTGTAATAAATAGTAGTCTTGTAGATAATGGAAAATGTCTGTAATAAATAGTAGTCTTGTAGATAATGGAAAATGTCTGTAATAAATAGTAGTCTTGTAGATAATGGAAAATGTCTGTAATAAATAGTAGTCTTGTAGATAATGGAAAATGTCTGTAATAAATAGTAGTCTTGTAGATAATGGAAAATGTCTGTAATAAATAGTAGTCTTGTAGATAATGGAAAATGTCTGTAATAAATAGTAGTCTTGTAGATAATGGAAAATGTCTGTAATAAATAGTAGTCTTGTAGATAATGGAAAATGTCTGTAATAAATAGTAGTCTTGTAGATAATGGAAAATGTCTGTAATAAATAGTAGTCTTGTAGATAATGGAAAATGTCTGTAATAAATAGTAGTCTTGTAGATAATGGAAAATGTCTGTAATAAACTTGTAGATAATGGAAAATGTCTGTAATAAATAGTAGTCTTGTAGATAATGGAAAATGTCTGTAATAAATAGTAGTCTTGTAGATAATGGAAAATGTCTGTAATAAATAGTAGTCTTGTAGATAATGGAAAATGTCTGTAATAAATAGTAGTCTTGTAGATAATGGAAAATGTCTGTAATAAATAGTAGTCTTGTAGATAATGGAAAATGTCTGTAATAAATAGTAGTCTTGTAGATAATGGAAAATGTCTGTAATAAATAGTAGTCTTGTAGATAATGGAAAATGTCTGTAATAAATAGTAGTCTTGTAGATAATGGAAAATGTCTGTAATAAATAGTAGTCTTGTAGATAATGGAAAATGTCTGTAATAAATAGTAGTCTTGTAGATAATGGAAAATGTCTGTAATAAATAGTAGTCTTGTAGATAATGGAAAATGTCTGTAATAAATAGTAGTCTTGTAGATAATGGAAAATGTCTGTAATAAATAGTAGTCTTGTAGATAATGGAAAATGTCTGTAATAAATAGTAGTCTTGTAGATAATGGAAAATGTCTGTAATAAATAGTAGTCTTGTAGATAATGGAAAATGTCTGTAATAAATAGTAGTCTTGTAGATAATGGAAAATGTCTGTAATAAATAGTAGTCTTGTAGATAATGGAAAATGTCTGTAATAAATAGTAGTCTTGTAGATAATGGAAAATGTCTGTAATAAATAGTAGTCTTGTAGATAATGGAAAATGTCTGTAATAAATAGTAGTCTTGTAGATAATGGAAAATGTCTGTAATAAATAGTAGTCTTGTAGATAATGGAAAATGTCTGTAATAAATAGTAGTCTTGTAGATAATGGAAAATGTCTGTAATAAATAGTAGTCTTGTAGATAATGGAAAATGTCTGTAATAAATAGTAGTCTTGTAGATAATGGAAAATGTCTGTAATAAATAGTAGTCTTGTAGATAATGGAAAATGTCTGTAATAAATAGTAGTCTTGTAGATAATGGAAAATGTCTGTAATAAATAGTAGTCTTGTAGATAATGGAAAATGTCTGTAATAAATAGTAGTCTTGTAGATAATGGAAAATGTCTGTAATAAATAGTAGTCTTGTAGATAATGGAAAATGTCTGTAATAAATAGTAGTCTTGTAGATAATGGAAAATGTCTGTAATAAATAGTAGTCTTGTAGATAATGGAAAATGTCTGTAATAAATAGTAGTCTTGTAGATAATGGAAAATGTCTGTAATAAATAGTAGTCTTGTAGATAATGGAAAATGTCTGTAATAAATAGTAGTCTTGTAGATAATGGAAAATGTCTGTAATAAATAGTAGTCTTGTAGATAATGGAAAATGTCTGTAATAAATAGTAGTCTTGTAGATAATGGAAAATGTCTGTAATAAATAGTAGTCTTGTAGATAATGGAAAATGTCTGTAATAAATAGTAGTCTTGTAGATAATGGAAAATGTCTGTAATAAATAGTAGTCTTGTAGATAATGGAAAATGTCTGTAATAAATAGTAGTCTTGTAGATAATGGAAAATGTCTGTAATAAATAGTAGTCTTGTAGATAATGGAAAATGTCTGTAATAAATAGTAGTCTTGTAGATAATGGAAAATGTCTGTAATAAATAGTAGTCTTGTAGATAATGGAAAATGTCTGTAATAAATAGTAGTCTTGTAGATAATGGAAAATGTCTGTAATAAATAGTAGTCTTGTAGATAATGGAAAATGTCTGTAATAAATAGTAGTCTTGTAGATAATGGAAAATGTCTGTAATAAATAGTAGTCTTGTAGATAATGGAAAATGTCTGTAATAAATAGTAGTCTTGTAGATAATGGAAAATGTCTGTAATAAATAGTAGTCTTGTAGATAATGGAAAATGTCTGTAATAAATAGTAGTCTTGTAGATAATGGAAAATGTCTGTAATAAATAGTAGTCTTGTAGATAATGGAAAATGTCTGTAATAAATAGTAGTCTTGTAGATAATGGAAAATGTCTGTAATAAATAGTAGTCTTGTAGATAATGGAAAATGTCTGTAATAAATAGTAGTCTTGTAGATAATGGAAAATGTCTGTAATAAATAGTAGTCTTGTAGATAATGGAAAATGTCTGTAATAAATAGTAGTCTTGTAGATAATGGAAAATGTCTGTAATAAATAGTAGTCTTGTAGATAATGGAAAATGTCTGTAATAAATAGTAGTCTTGTAGATAATGGAAAATGTCTGTAATAAATAGTAGTCTTGTAGATAATGGAAAATGTCTGTAATAAATAGTAGTCTTGTAGATAATGGAAAATGTCTGTAATAAATAGTAGTCTTGTAGATAATGGAAAATGTCTGTAATAAATAGTAGTCTTGTAGATAATGGAAAATGTCTGTAATAAATAGTAGTCTTGTAGATAATGGAAAATGTCTGTAATAAATAGTAGTCTTGTAGATAATGGAAAATGTCTGTAATAAATAGTAGTCTTGTAGATAATGGAAAATGTCTGTAATAAATAGTAGTCTTGTAGATAATGGAAAATGTCTGTAATAAATAGTAGTCTTGTAGATAATGGAAAATGTCTGTAATAAATAGTAGTCTTGTAGATAATGGAAAATGTCTGTAATAAATAGTAGTCTTGTAGATAATGGAAAATGTCTGTAATAAATAGTAGTCTTGTAGATAATGGAAAATGTCTGTAATAAATAGTAGTCTTGTAGATAATGGAAAATGTCTGTAATAAATAGTAGTCTTGTAGATAATGGAAAATGTCTGTAATAAATAGTAGTCTTGTAGATAATGGAAAATGTCTGTAATAAATAGTAGTCTTGTAGATAATGGAAAATGTCTGTAATAAATAGTAGTCTTGTAGATAATGGAAAATGTCTGTAATAAATAGTAGTCTTGTAGATAATGGAAAATGTCTGTAATAAATAGTAGTCTTGTAGATAATGGAAAATGTCTGTAATAAATAGTAGTCTTGTAGATAATGGAAAATGTCTGTAATAAATAGTAGTCTTGTAGATAATGGAAAATGTCTGTAATAAATAGTAGTCTTGTAGATAATGGAAAATGTCTGTAATAAATAGTAGTCTTGTAGATAATGGAAAATGTCTGTAATAAATAGTAGTCTTGTAGATAATGGAAAATGTCTGTAATAAATAGTAGTCTTGTAGATAATGGAAAATGTCTGTAATAAATAGTAGTCTTGTAGATAATGGAAAATGTCTGTAATAAATAGTAGTCTTGTAGATAATGGAAAATGTCTGTAATAAATAGTAGTCTTGTAGATAATGGAAAATGTCTGTAATAAATAGTAGTCTTGTAGATAATGGAAAATGTCTGTAATAAATAGTAGTCTTGTAGATAATGGAAAATGTCTGTAATAAATAGTAGTCTTGTAGATAATGGAAAATGTCTGTAATAAATAGTAGTCTTGTAGATAATGGAAAATGTCTGTAATAAATAGTAGTCTTGTAGATAATGGAAAATGTCTGTAATAAATAGTAGTCTTGTAGATAATGGAAAATGTCTGTAATAAATAGTAGTCTTGTAGATAATGGAAAATGTCTGTAATAAATAGTAGTCTTGTAGATAATGGAAAATGTCTGTAATAAATAGTAGTCTTGTAGATAATGGAAAATGTCTGTAATAAATAGTAGTCTTGTAGATAATGGAAAATGTCTGTAATAAATAGTAGTCTTGTAGATAATGGAAAATGTCTGTAATAAATAGTAGTCTTGTAGATAATGGAAAATGTCTGTAATAAATAGTAGTCTTGTAGATAATGGAAAATGTCTGTAATAAATAGTAGTCTTGTAGATAATGGAAAATGTCTGTAATAAATAGTAGTCTTGTAGATAATGGAAAATGTCTGTAATAAATAGTAGTCTTGTAGATAATGGAAAATGTCTGTAATAAATAGTAGTCTTGTAGATAATGGAAAATGTCTGTAATAAATAGTAGTCTTGTAGATAATGGAAAATGTCTGTAATAAATAGTAGTCTTGTAGATAATGGAAAATGTCTGTAATAAATAGTAGTCTTGTAGATAATGGAAAATGTCTGTAATAAATAGTAGTCTTGTAGATAATGGAAAATGTCTGTAATAAATAGTAGTCTTGTAGATAATGGAAAATGTCTGTAATAAATAGTAGTCTTGTAGATAATGGAAAATGTCTGTAATAAATAGTAGTCTTGTAGATAATGGAAAATGTCTGTAATAAATAGTAGTCTTGTAGATAATGGAAAATGTCTGTAATAAATAGTAGTCTTGTAGATAATGGAAAATGTCTGTAATAAATAGTAGTCTTGTAGATAATGGAAAATGTCTGTAATAAATAGTAGTCTTGTAGATAATGGAAAATGTCTGTAATAAATAGTAGTCTTGTAGATAATGGAAAATGTCTGTAATAAATAGTAGTCTTGTAGATAATGGAAAATGTCTGTAATAAATAGTAGTCTTGTAGATAATGGAAAATGTCTGTAATAAATAGTAGTCTTGTAGATAATGGAAAATGTCTGTAATAAATAGTAGTCTTGTAGATAATGGAAAATGTCTGTAATAAATAGTAGTCTTGTAGATAATGGAAAATGTCTGTAATAAATAGTAGTCTTGTAGATAATGGAAAATGTCTGTAATAAATAGTAGTCTTGTAGATAATGGAAAATGTCTGTAATAAATAGTAGTCTTGTAGATAATGGAAAATGTCTGTAATAAATAGTAGTCTTGTAGATAATGGAAAATGTCTGTAATAAATAGTAGTCTTGTAGATAATGGAAAATGTCTGTAATAAATAGTAGTCTTGTAGATAATGGAAAATGTCTGTAATAAATAGTAGTCTTGTAGATAATGGAAAATGTCTGTAATAAATAGTAGTCTTGTAGATAATGGAAAATGTCTGTAATAAATAGTAGTCTTGTAGATAATGGAAAATGTCTGTAATAAATAGTAGTCTTGTAGATAATGGAAAATGTCTGTAATAAATAGTAGTCTTGTAGATAATGGAAAATGTCTGTAATAAATAGTAGTCTTGTAGATAATGGAAAATGTCTGTAATAAATAGTAGTCTTGTAGATAATGGAAAATGTCTGTAATAAATAGTAGTCTTGTAGATAATGGAAAATGTCTGTAATAAATAGTAGTCTTGTAGATAATGGAAAATGTCTGTAATAAATAGTAGTCTTGTAGATAATGGAAAATGTCTGTAATAAATAGTAGTCTTGTAGATAATGGAAAATGTCTGTAATAAATAGTAGTCTTGTAGATAATGGAAAATGTCTGTAATAAATAGTAGTCTTGTAGATAATGGAAAATGTCTGTAATAAATAGTAGTCTTGTAGATAATGGAAAATGTCTGTAATAAATAGTAGTCTTGTAGATAATGGAAAATGTCTGTAATAAATAGTAGTCTTGTAGATAATGGAAAATGTCTGTAATAAATAGTAGTCTTGTAGATAATGGAAAATGTCTGTAATAAATAGTAGTCTTGTAGATAATGGAAAATGTCTGTAATAAATAGTAGTCTTGTAGATAATGGAAAATGTCTGTAATAAAAAGTAGTTTTGTAGATAATGGAAAATGTCTGTAATAAATAGTAGTCTTGTAGATAATGGAATATTGTAAGAGATAGTAGTCTTGTAGATAATGGAAAATGTCTGTAATAAATAGTAGTCTTGTAGATAATGGAAAATGTCTGTAATAAATAGTAGTCTTGTAGATAATGGAAAATGTCTGTAATAAATAGTAGTCTTGTAGATAATGGAAAATGTCTGTAATAAATAGTAGTCTTGTAGATAATGGAAAATGTCTGTAATAAATAGTAGTCTTGTAGATAATGGAAAATGTCTGTAATAAATAGTAGTCTTGTAGATAATGGAAAATGTCTGTAATAAATAGTAGTCTTGTAGATAATGAAAATGTCTGAAAATGTCTTGTAGATAATGTAATAAATAGTAGTCTTGTAGATAATGGAAAATGTCTGTAATAAATAGTAGTCTTGTAGATAATGGAAAATGTCTGTAATAAATAGTAGTCTTGTAGATAATGGAAAATGTCTGTAATAAATAGTAGTCTTGTAGATAATGGAAAATGTCTGTAATAAATTGTAGATAATGGAAAATGTCTGTAATAAATAGTAGTCTTGTAGATAATGGAAAATGTCTGTAATAAATAGTAGTCTTGTAGATAATGGAAAATGTCTGTAATAAATAGTAGTCTTGTAGATAATGGAAAATGTCTGTAATAAATAGTAGTCTTGTAGATAATGGAAAATGTCTGTAATAAATAGTAGTCTTGTAGATAATGGAAAATGTCTGTAATAAATAGTAGTCTTGTAGATAATGGAAAATGTCTGTAATAAATAGTAGTCTTGTAGATAATGGAAAATGTCTGTAATAAATAGTAGTCTTGTAGATAATGGAAAATGTCTGTAATAAATAGTAGTCTTGTAGATAATGGAAAATGTCTGTAATAAATAGTAGTCTTGTAGATAATGGAAAATGTCTGTAATAAATAGTAGTCTTGTAGATAATGGAAAATGTCTGTAATAAATAGTAGTCTTGTAGATAATGGAAAATGTCTGTAATAAATAGTAGTCTTGTAGATAATGGAAAATGTCTGTAATAAATAGTAGTCTTGTAGATAATGGAAAATGTCTGTAATAAATAGTAGTCTTGTAGATAATGGAAAATGTCTGTAATAAATAGTAGTCTTGTAGATAATGGAAAATGTCTGTCATAAATTGTAGTCTTCTAGATAATGGAAAATGTCGGTAATAAATAGTAGTCTTGTAGATAAGGGAAAATGTCAAAAAATAAATAGTAGTCTTGTAGATAATGGAAAATGTCTGTAATAAATAGTAGTCTTGTAGATAATGGAAAATGTCTGTAATAAATAGTAGTCTTGTAGATAATGGAAAATGTCTGTAATAAATAGTAGTCTTGTAGATAATGGAAAATGTCTGTAATAAATAGTAGTCTTGTAGATAATGGAAAATGTCTGTAATAAATAGTAGTCTTGTAGATAATGGAAAATGTCTGTAATAAATAGTAGTCTTGTAGATAATGGAAAATGTCTGTAATAAATAGTAGTCTTGTAGATAATGGAAAATGTCTGTAATAAATAGTAGTCTTGTAGATAATGGAAAATGTCTGTAATAAATAGTAGTCTTGTAGATAATGGAAAATGTCTGTAATAAATAGTAGTCTTGTAGATAATGGAAAATGTCTGTAATAAATAGTAGTCTTGTAGATAATGGAAAATGTCTGTAATAAATAGTAGTCTTGTAGATAATGGAAAATGTCTGTAATAAATAGTAGTCTTGTAGATAATGGAAAATGTCTGTAATAAATAGTAGTCTTGTAGATAATGGAAAATGTCTGTAATAAATAGTAGTCTTGTAGATAATGGAAAATGTCTGTAATAAATAGTAGTCTTGTAGATAATGGAAAATGTCTGTAATAAATAGTAGTCTTGTAGATAATGGAAAATGTCTGTAATAAATAGTAGTCTTGTAGATAATGGAAAATGTCTGTAATAAATAGTAGTCTTGTAGATAATGGAAAATGTCTGTAATAAATAGTAGTCTTGTAGATAATGGAAAATGTCTGTAATAAATAGTAGTCTTGTAGATAATGGAAAATGTCTGTAATAAATAGTAGTCTTGTAGATAATGGAAAATGTCTGTAATAAATAGTAGTCTTGTAGATAATGGAAAATGTCTGTAATAAATAGTAGTCTTGTAGATAATGGAAAATGTCTGTAATAAATAGTAGTCTTGTAGATAATGGAAAATGTCTGTAATAAATAGTAGTCTTGTAGATAATGGAAAATGTCTGTAATAAATAGTAGTCTTGTAGATAATGGAAAATGTCTGTAATAAATAGTAGTCTTGTAGATAATGGAAAATGTCTGTAATAAATAGTAGTCTTGTAGATAATGGAAAATGTCTGTAATAAATAGTAGTCTTGTAGATAATGGAAAATGTCTGTAATAAATAGTAGTCTTGTAGATAATGGAAAATGTCTGTAATAAATAGTAGTCTTGTAGATAATGGAAAATGTCTGTAATAAATAGTAGTCTTGTAGATAATGGAAAATGTCTGTAATAAATAGTAGTCTTGTAGATAATGGAAAATGTCTGTAATAAATAGTAGTCTTGTAGATAATGGAAAATGTCTGTAATAAATAGTAGTCTTGTAGATAATGGAAAATGTCTGTAATAAATAGTAGTCTTGTAGATAATGGAAAATGTCTGTAATAAATAGTAGTCTTGTAGATAATGGAAAATGTCTGTAATAAATAGTAGTCTTGTAGATAATGGAAAATGTCTGTAATAAATAGTAGTCTTGTAGATAATGGAAAATGTCTGTAATAAATAGTAGTCTTGTAGATAATGGAAAATGTCTGTAATAAATAGTAGTCTTGTAGATAATGGAAAATGTCTGTAATAAATAGTAGTCTTGTAGATAATGGAAAATGTCTGTAATAAATAGTAGTCTTGTAGATAATGGAAAATGTCTGTAATAAATAGTAGTCTTGTAGATAATGGAAAATGTCTGTAATAAATAGTAGTCTTGTAGATAATGGAAAATGTCTGTAATAAATAGTAGTCTTGTAGATAATGGAAAATGTCTGTAATAAATAGTAGTCTTGTAGATAATGGAAAATGTCTGTAATAAATAGTAGTCTTGTAGATAATGGAAAATGTCTGTAATAAATAGTAGTCTTGTAGATAATGGAAAATGTCTGTAATAAAATAGTAGTCTTGTAGATAATGGAAAATGTCTGTAATAAATAGTAGTCTTGTAGATAATGGAAAATGTCTGTAATAAATAGTAGTCTTGTAGATAATGGAAAATGTCTGTAATAAATAGTAGTCTTGTAGATAATGGAAAATGTCTGTAATAAATAGTAGTCTTGTAGATAATGGAAAATGTCTGTAATAAATAGTAGTCTTGTAGATAATGGAAAATGTCTGTAATAAATAGTAGTCTTGTAGATAATGGAAAATGTCTGTAATAAATAGTAGTCTTGTAGATAATGGAAAATGTCTGTAATAAATAGTAGTCTTGTAGATAATGGAAAATGTCTGTAATAAATAGTAGTCTTGTAGATAATGGAAAATGTCTGTAATAAATAGTAGTCTTGTAGATAATGGAAAATGTCTGTAATAAATAGTAGTCTTGTAGATAATGGAAAATGTCTGTAATAAATAGTAGTCTTGTAGATAATGGAAAATGTCTGTAATAAATAGTAGTCTTGTAGATAATGGAAAATGTCTGTAATAAATAGTAGTCTTGTAGATAATGAGTATTTATTTACTGTTTTCTACCTTATAGAGACCGTTGAACCCACTTAAAAGTAAAAAATTAGTAAATAAAGTTCGCAATGAACAGATTTTAATACCATTGAATTTTTCTCTGAATCATTGACCGTTTGTTTTATTATTCCCTGATAGTGTAAAGTTTGTTATTGTAGACGTACCCGTGAGCTCGTCAGGTATGATATTGGAATGAAACACTAATTAAACGTCTGTTATTACCTCTTTATCTAAGTGTCTTAAAATATAATAATAGTTCGTAACTTATCTCCACTGGATGTATGAGATAGCTAATTTTTCGTCGTTTGCTTTTCACTTAAATGTTTTTTGCTCAAAGCTACACGAGAGCTTGCCTCATATAGCCGGACATAATTTTGAAATGACAGATTGTACGTAGAAGGTTACTCACCGCCAACCCTTAGAACTAGCTGAATAATTTTTTGTTTCTTTCTAGTGAATTTTGCGAAAAGCTACTTGAGAAGTGTCTGCGCTAACCGTCCATAATTTGGTAATGATAGACCAGAGAAAAGGTAGCTAGTATGTACAACGTAGTATTATTGTTGTTAAACACCACATCTACTGTATAGTTTGTAATCATAGTTATAGATGAGTTGATGAAGTATCTTTAACGTAGTATTATTGTTGTTAAACACCACATCTACTGTATAGTTTGTAATCATAGTTATAGATGAGTTGATGAAGTATCTTTAACGTAGTATTATTTTTGTTAAACACCACATTTACTGTATTGTTTGTAATCATAGTTATAGATGAATTGATGAAGTATCTACAACGTTGTAGTATGGTTGTGAAACATCACATTTTCTCTATAGTTTGTAATCTTAGTTTTAGATGAGTTGATGAAGTATGTACAACGTTGTAGTATTGTTGTTAAACACCACATTTACTGTATAGTTTGTAATCAAAGCTGTAGATGAGTTTATGAAGTATCTACAACCTAGTAGTATTGCTGTTAAACATCACCACCCACCGCCAACTCTTGGGTACTCTTTGACCAATGAATAATGAGATGACCGTCACGTTAATATGGACGAATATGTCTAGCCGACCTCTATTCATCTAGTGATACCGGGCCCGGGTCTGACCGAATACGGAGATTTGAGGGTCACTCTTAAAATGTACCCCCTACCTAAGGATGAAAACAAATTATTTTAAATAATTACAGGAACTTGAACTTCGCTGACCTTCACCTTATCTTCAATGGTCACTACTTATTGGATACGTAACCATTACAAAATCAGTTTTCCGCGACACCTCAAGTGCACCAGCGTTTCTCACACTTTTGTTTAAAATGTTGTATGATGGTAGAATTTACTTATTATTTTCGTTCATAATGAATATTCTAAAACGAGTTATTTTACATTATTACATTATTTATTTTCCTAATCGCTAGATAAAGCTTTTATGCTTTTAAACTCTCTTGAGGAATTGAGAAAAATTATTCTTTTCAGTTTTACACTGATTAAATAAAGCCTCTTCTGTATATTTAGTATTTCTTGTATTCCTATAAAACTCCAAAGTGAATCATTTTCTTGTCATACATGGAAAACTTTCCGGCATTGTTTTAAATTAATGGGTTTTGTTTGTTGTTTAGCACAAATTTATGCAATGGGCTCTCTGTGATCTGCCCCCTGTGGGTATCAAAATTCGATTTTGAGCGTCATAAGGTTTTCTGCTTCCTGCTCACCCACCAGTGGGGCGATATTTAAAGTTATTTTCCTTTTTGTGAAAATAAGTATGATGAAACAATTTATATTGTATTTATTCGAGGAAACAATAATGTTATAAAACTGTTTACTGTTAGCAAAATAACATCATATATTATCACAGGACAAACATTCATAGGTTAATAAAACACAATGTCTCAAGACACGAAAATCAACACAGGTAGATATAATAGTAAGTATATGCTAACACAGGGCGAAAACTCATAATTTAATATAACACAGTATCTGTTATAAGGGAGTCACCACAGGTAGATATAATAGTAAATATATATTAAGACAGGGCGAACACCCATAATATAATATTACACAGTATCTCTTATAAAGGAGTCACGGTCACCACAGATATATATAAAAGTAAATATATATTAACACAGTGCGAACACTCATAGTTTTATATAACACAATATTTCAATAAAATGCAACACCCTTAAGAAAAGAAGGCAACCTATATTAGCATAGTTCAATCACCGTAGGAAAATATAACCGTATATCTGAACGCAAGGTAAACATACACACACACACGGTTAAATATAAAAATATATTCCTTGTCAAAAACATGCAGGTAAGCATGAAGTAAGCAACATAACATGATATCCAACACAATTAAACACGAACTGGTAAATATCAGAGTATGTCCAATACAGAGTAAACACGAACTAATAAGCACACAAACATAAATGCTCCAAACCCAAGGTGACGAAAAACAAAATTGCAAATTATTATAAAACTTACGAGGGCCAAGGAGAAAGAGAATATTAGAAAGTTAAGTGGTTTAATTTTAACGGACAAGTTTACCAATTAGATCGGACTCTAAGTACTGACTGCAGGTACACTTCCTTTCTTGATACATTTAAGTTACACTGAAACGTCGGACACTAGAAAATCATTCTTTGTTGGCATACTACAAAGTGTAATGAAAAAAAGGACTATAGATAATCATTCTTTGTTGTCATATTTCGAGGTGCACCGAAATACTGGACGTTACATAAATACTCCACGTTGGTATATAACAAAGTGCACCGAAATGTGACACAATAGATAAACTTTTTTCTCATACTAAAAGACACACCGAAACAACGAACACTAACAACCACTATTTTTAACATATTACGTGATGTACTGAAATGCTAGATAATACACACACGCTTGTTGCTGTCATACCATAATACGCATTAATACACAGGGCAAAGACATACTACATGGCTAAAAGTATGTGGACACCCGACCATCACACTCATATGTGCTTGTTGAACATCTCATTCCAAACCCATGGGCTTGGGTTAAACTCTTATGGGAAGGCTATTCACTAGATTCTGGAAGATGGCTGCAGAGATTCACTTCTATTCAGCTACAAGAGCATTAGTAAGATCGGGTATTGATGTGGGTCGAGAAGGCTTGGCTTACAGTCGGTGTTCCAATTGATCCCAAATGTGTTCCATGAGGTTGAGGTCAGGGCTCTGTGCAGACCAGTCAAGTTCTTCCACACCAACCATGTCTTTATGGACCTCGCTTTGTGCATGGGGGCACTGCCATGCTGAAACAGAAAAGGGCATTCCCCAAATTGTTTCCCCAAAGTTGGAAGCACATAATTCTTTAGAATGTCATTGTATGCTGTAACATTAAGATTTCTCTTCACTGAAACTAAAGAGCCTCGCCCAAACTACGAGAAACAGCCCCAGACCATTATTCCTCCTCCACAAAACTTTTATTTGGCACTATGTATTCTGCCAAACACAGATTCATCCGTCAGACTATTAGGTAGTGAACCGTGATTCATCACTCCAGAGAACGCGTTTCTGTTGCTTCAGAGTCCAATGGTAATGTGCTTTACACCACTCCAGCTGACGCTTGGCATTGCACATGTTGTCTTATGCTTGTGTGAGGCTGCTTAGTTATGGAAACCCATTTCATAAAGCTCTCGACGAACAGCTCTTGTGCTAACGTTGTTTCCAGAGGCAGTTTGGAACTTGGTTGCAACTGTAGACAGACGATTGTTACGCGCTTCAGCATTCGGCGGTCCCGTTATGTGAGCTTGTGTGGCCTACCGCTTCGTGGCTGAGCTGGTGTGGCTGAAATAGCCGAATTCATTAATTAGAAGGGGTGTCCACATACTTTTGGCCACGTGGTGTATGTTTACATACTAGCTGGAGTACCCCTTCCCTCGATGGAAGTTATGTAAATTTATGATTAATGTAAGGTTTTATTAAGACATGAAAAGTTGCTTCCCTTGTATGTAATTGAAAACATCACATGTGAAATTGTGAAACCACAAATCTGTATGCATTTGCTCATGGATCCAACAAAACTTCAATTTAAATTCGGGAGTGAAGTAGCGGTTAAAAACGCGTATAAAAACTACAAAATGAAACACTAGAATTTTTTATGTATCCCCACACGAACCTAACGAACCACCATACCGATTTTGATGTAGATTCATCTAAACCCTGCAAAGTAGTTACATGGACATACAATGTACGACACACAGTACTATTATACTTACATAGATAAAAGGAGTGCTGAAACACTCCCCACGAGATAAATAACGCCACTGATATTAAATGAAACATCTTACCATTTTCTCTATACTGAATCATGTACTTGTTAAACATGTAAAGATATTTGGATTTCTTCGGAACGGCAAAGCCATAACCAGTCATGGAAAACCAGGAGCCAACAGTAAGTAAGCGACACTCATTATCTTGTCCTGCCAAGTACTCCAACACGGTGGCATCGTAAATAAAAGCGTCCAATTCCCTTCAGAAAACAGAGAGAGAAAAAACATTCAAGTCTACAGTTCAATTTGCTGCAGAACGTCTAACTCGTTTAAGAAAACGTGTAAAAATATGTAAGCGTAACGTCTAATTCCACGTAGAAAAGAAGAGGAAATATTTATAAATCTATAGTTTAATCAATTTCATAAAACGGGGGTGGGTATGGGGGATACTGTAAGCCTAGTGTCTGTTTGCTGCAGAAAGAAGGTGAAAAGGTTCGTAAGCCTGCTATCAAATTTCACATTTGTCAATGGTGTGTTAAGTGAACTGAAGCCTTTTTATATTATTTTAGAGTATCCGTCTCCGGAACGGAAGTAATGTAAATTCATGATTAATGAAAGATTATTTTACGATATGAGTTGTAATTGAAATAAAAAGCCCACAAAAATTGCAAAATGCAAAACTGAATTTTTAGCTCCTCCCGAATGAACTTAATGAACCTCTACACCAGTTCTGGTGAAGATCCATCAACATTCAGCGAATTAATTACATGGGCGTATAACTTACAATAGAAAGAACTATTACGTTTATATAGATAATCTGCGTGATTAACATTGTTTTGAACAACATAATGTGCATTAAAACGCTTGTCATGCTTTAATTACATCCCATACAAGTACTAATGTAGACAATTTCCACCAACACACACATAAAAAGAAAATGACTTAAATGTTGTTACTGTTTTTTCAACATAGTTGTTAGTAGTCATTTAAAAACTGCAGTTTTTATTTATTTACCTCTTTTATTTTCCCGCCTAATGCACAATTATAGAAATACAATGCTCTTTACGTCTTTTATAACAGAGGCGTATATGTAATGTGTGGCACTTGTCAAACGACGGAGCAACTAGATAAAATATGTGTACACGATCCACACAATTTCCAGAAACAACCACATCAAAATACAGTTTTATAAAAATGTATGGAATTTAGTGAAAGCGTCATTTAGTTTTATCTATGGTGAAACTCAAGTATTCAGAGTTCGTGAGATAGAACGAACCATAGTTCACTAAAACTTCGTCAGTTTTTGTGATTGATAGTAACGACATATAAAATAACAAAATAAAAATATGAATAAATAATCGGTATTAAAATTATAAATAAAATAAATAATATAACATTCTTAATTGTAAAGTAAAATTTTATTAGTAACTGGATTAAATAAAGTTACAATAGTTACAATTCGCTTGTTTAAAATTTATTCACACCATAACAGTCGGCATTCATGAAAATGAATACACAGACACACACACAAGTATATAGTTTGTTTGTTTTATGAATTTCGCGCGAAGGTATACGAGGCCTATCTGTTAGCCGTCCCTAATTTAGCAGTGCAAGACTAGAGGGAAGGCAGCTAGTAATCAACACCCACCGCCAACTTTTGGGCTATTCTTTTACCAATGAATAGTGGGATTGACCGTCACGTTATAATGCCTACATGGCTAAAAGGGCGAGCATGTTTGGTGTGATGGGGATTCAAACTCACGACCCTCCGATTACGAGTCGAGTGTCTAAGTCACCTGGCCATACCGGGCCACACACAAATATAGGAAACACCTGAACTATTATTGCATCTTACGTATTTAAACTGAGTTCGTGAGGCTTGGTATGATGCATAAGGTATCACCAGCTCTAACTTTGGGAATTGTAACTTGAATTACATATTATAACATATTTTTATTTATTTATTTTAGAATTAGAACAGATAAATTCGCTGTTACTCTACATTTTTCAAAACAAGGTTTGTCTACAAATGATTAACTTAAAATGAATGAGCCTGCTTGATGTTAGATTTGATTTCCAGAAAGTTCCGTGTAAAGAGGCTTAACTTTGAGTTCATGAATCAGAGTGAATTTTGATTTTCAGAAAGAAATATCGTTTAATAATGCTTAACTTCAAGTTTGTAAACCGAGCGTTAATGGTAACTTCCAAAAAGAAATGTTATATAAAAAGGCTTAACTTCAAGCTAGTGAATCGAGCGTTTGTTTTGATTTCCAAAAAGAAATATTGTCTAAAAAGGCGTAACTTCAAGTTAGTGAATCGTGTGTTTGTTTTGATTTCCAAAATGAAACATTGTCTAAAAAGGCTTAACTCCAAGCTGGTGAATCGTGTGTTTGTTTTTATTTCCAAAAAGAAATATTGTCTAAAAAGGCTTAACTTCAAGCTAGTGAATCGAACGTTAAATTTATTTCCAAAACCAACATCGTCTTAGAAGATAAAAATTAAAGTTCTTAACTTGGGTGCTGCATGTTAGATAATTAAAGCTACCTAGTTAACTGTTTGAAGGATTACATCTCGTATTACTAATCTAGTCAGGCTTCAGCGTGATCAAACAACAAAAAAGAAAACAAAATCTTTAATAGCTGATACCCTTCTTAATTCATTGTATTTATTTCCGCAAATAGTTTTAGGTTGTCTGTTCAAATTATACAATATAGGCATTAAGTGATCAAATACAGTCTCACCCACTCTGGTTTCCTTGGGGAAGCTTTATATATACTTTCTGTCTATGATCGTTAAACCAGGAATACTCCGGTCTGAATGGAATAAGAGATAATGAAAAATACACAAGGTAACATAGAAATAACGGACGCTTCAATAGCAGAATTTCTTTAAACTTTAAAGGTTCCAATGTAATTTCAAAGTGAATTCTACTCTTTTATTGTGATATTGATTTGTCTCCTTGTCTTTCAGCTTACGACAAAGCTAGACGTTGGAGTAATGTATAAGGAGAATGTGATGGCTCGTGTCCTTAATAAAACCGTTTTGTCTTCCCACAAAAAAAATATGAAAAAGACACTAACGTTATGATCAAGCCAGACTACTGTATGTGGGATATCAAACACATAATTCGTATGCAGTGAACATTTTATGGACGGTCTTTCACTTGACGTTATCCATTTAGATTGGTGTACTTAAAGTATTATATAAAGACACATCTGAGCATGCGTGGGACGGCTAAAGGAAAGTTAGAATGAGAACACACTTCAATAAAAACTTTCTTGGTTCTTGAAACTATCGTTGATTTACAGTTACTTCACGGACACTTCAATATATTTATATTGTATGAAGTAAATACATGATATACTTATCAATCGATATTTTTGTCTAGTCTTCCATCCGGTCTCCGATATTTTTTACGGTTACACGAACCTAGCACCTGGTCAGATTATTCAGATAACTCTCAGATTCCTCACTTGTTACTGTAACCCTTCACTCTTGGTGGGGCGCGGTATGGTCAGGTGGTTAAGACACTCGACTCGTAATCCGAGGGTCGCGGGTTCGAATACCCATCACACCAAACTCGCCCTTTCACCTATGGAGGCGTTACAATGCGACGGTCAATCCCACTATTCGTTGGTTAAAAAAGTAGCCCAGGAGTTGGCGGTGGGTGGTGATGACTAGCTGCCTTCCCTCTAGTCTTACACTGCTAAATTAGGAAGGGATAACGCAGATAGTCCTCGTGTAGCTTTGCGCAAAATTAAAAAACAAACAAACACTGTCGGTGGGGTCCACGTTAAACACGTAGTAAAACCGACCATTAATTATTAGTTAAATACACAGTGAATAAATGGTAATGTTTTTATGTCTCTCACGTTATTGAGAATAAAGTCATGGAAACGCTAGTGAACTTACTTCACGAATAGTCTAAAAAAATATAATATAATATTTTATACTGTAAGTTAGCTTAGGATTAAGGTAACTGAGATAACACAAAAAGCGTTGTTTCGTCTGAGTTTTAAATTTTTACCAGAACACTTCCTAAATCGCGGGATTGAGTGGTGGCTGAGCTGGGCCACTGAATAGGTTCAGTACGTGAGAAGAGTGGTCACCAGTCCTTGTATGCGGTTCATAAGGCTTGACCAAGATCTTGTTGGTATTACTGAATGTTCCAATTCCTAAGTTTGTTCGTTTTTAATTTCGCGCAAAGTTGCATGAGGGCTATCTGCGCTAGCCATCCCTAATTTAGCAGTGTAGTAAGACTAGAGGGAAGGTAGCTAATCATCCTCACCCACCGTCAACACTTGGTATACTCTTTTACCAACGAATAGTGGGACTGACCGTAACTTGTAAGGCCCCTGCAGCTGAAAGAGCGAGCATGTTTGTTGTGACGGGGGTTCTAACCCGAAACCTTAAGATTATGAGTCCATCTCCCCCTAACTCCTGGTCATGCTGAGTTGCAAGCACCATGGAAGCTACAGAGGGTTTTCCAGAGATCACGAAATAATAAAGTACGCTTTTTAAAATTTTTCTACAAATAGCATACCCTTGGCTCAACTCTCGAGAAGGAGTGGCTTGAATGCTCCCCCTCAAGAGATACCATTAATGGGGGTTTTATATTCTGTCATATAAATATTTATGCTTGTAGTAATAAATGTTAATGGATAGTTTCTGTAATTTGGTACTGAAACTGCCCTATTTGCCTCCTATTTTGAAGTATACGGGCGCACTTGTCTGCATAGCCCCTCCCACCCCCTCCTAACTTTTAATGCGATGTTTGGATAATCTTTATGCAACCAACTGCTATTATTACACACTGAAGGTCGTCTTACGACCATTCTCTTCAACTTACTCGTGTGTGAATTTATTTCCCAAGCGTTGTAGGAAGCAAAAACAAATACTGAAACCAATTATCATCTGAAAACAGCATCTATCGCTTCATGAATGTTTCAGCTGGGCCCATCCAAATAGACGCATACTCTCCATGACAGTTACATTCACTGACTTACTTTAATGTGTTTAATACCTCGGTATTTGGTATTACAAGTGTAATATAAGGGATGTCGGGAATACGCAAAATATTATCAAAAACCCTGCTTTCACGTAAACATGCAAGTTTGTGCGTGTGTGAATTCCTTAAATAAATAAAGTTCATTGTAAAGAACAGTTTGTTTTTTTGTTACAAAGAATCAAAATGACAATTAAACCGAAATATCTTTTCGAGATTTGTTTCTATAATCATGAACAATGGCGGTTCATATACGTTAGTGCTCAATATTACTTCTTCATCAGAACCTTAAGGGATATTATAAAGTGAAGAGGTAAAAACGAGAAATTAAATCTGAAAATGAAGAAAGACATGAATAAAACGTATAACTAAAGTTGTATCAGTTTAAAAGATGGGCAAGTTTTTTGAATTAGAATTTTGACCATGAACACGGGCCAAAATAGCCTGGCCAGTGATCTTCTAAAGTTCAGATGTAACCGTCACTTATGTTCAACTGCTGACCTCAGGGAGGATAGCTAGCCAACAGCACCCACCGCCTAACGGGCTCTAATTGGTTTTCTGAATCCAATAAGGAAGTTGACTGTTGCTTTTATAACGCACCTGCAACTGAAAGCACAAAGTGTTTTCAATGTCGTTACGTCACGAACCTAAGACTATCCAATCATTAATCCAACTCGTTAGTCATTAGGTCATGAATAACACAAATATATTTGTACACATACATATATAATTATAATATTTCCAATCCATTAGGCTTTTGATAGTCTTTCAATTCATTAAAGCTATAGCTCATGCTGGATGGTTTCACTCGTATTTTAGTTCATTTGTAACTAAGCACAAAGTTACACAATTGGCTCTCTGTGCTCTGCCAACCACGGGTATGGAAAACCGGTTTCTGTCGTTGTAAGTCCGTAGACTTGTAGATAACATGTTTTAGGGAAACATATTGCGTGTGGTTGACAAATTAAACCTTTACTTCTAAAAGGCCTACAACAATGTATATTTATAAACTATTACATTTTTTCCGTTGTTTTTATTCAAAACGAACCGTCTCTTTCACTAACGTCACAAAAGAACCTTACTCCTCTCATATGAAAAGGTAATTGCCCTCTATATTTACTTCACTAAAATGTAGATATGATTTGATATCATCGACATAACGGACCAGTACAACTGTCCTTTAGTTCATAAAAATTAAACTATTTCTCACCATGTCAGCAGCTTGTTAAATTTGTCAGGCACTTTGAACCCGCAATTGCGTGAGATGCGTGGGCATAATTACGCCGTTGTTCTCTCTCTCTCTTTGTATATATACTCTTCAAAACAAGAAACGCAAAAGGGATATTTTTTTTTATTTTAAAGAGAAATATATGTAATAACGTTACAAGCTCAGAGTATGTGATGTTACACGTGTTAAGGCACTGATTGTCAGACCAAAATGACAATAAAAATTGTGCACTTTGAAAACGGAGGAAAACATCGGATCTTTCGTCAAAACGCATGCGTGTCCAATAAATTTGTTTGAGAGATCTGCATGTTCTGCAAGTGCAATATGTGCAAAATCCCTATAAAAGTGACGGGTTCTCGGTTTCCATTGCTTAGTGTTAATCCACCGACACGCAATACAGTTACGCCAAGACTGACTGAAGCACAACGCAAAAACGCCATTGGTCGCTTGGAAGCAGGCGAATCTCAATCAGATGTTGCAAGAGCTGTGAATGTCCACCCAAGCACCATCACAAGGCTATGGAATCGTCACCAACAACATGGATCAACTCGTGACCGTCCACGATCTGGCAGACCTCGTGTGACAACGCCCGCACAAGATCGCTACATCCGGTTACGTCACCTTCGGGATAGGACCACCATTGCGACGTCTACTGCCTCAACCATACCATGGCTGCGTAGGATTTCCGATCAGACCGTACGCAACCGTCTACGAGATGCAGGAATCCGACCTCGACGTCCAGTCAGAGGCGTCATCCTTACCCAGCAACATCGTCAAGCACAGCTGCAGTGGACTCGGGCACATCGGGTATGGCCTCATCGACGATGGAGGCATGTTTGGTTCAGCGATGAATAACGTTTTATGCTTCGTAGGCAGGATGGAAGGACCCGTGTTTACCGTCGCCAAGGTGAACGTTTTGCAGCAAACTGTGTGCAGGAAGTTGACAGATTTGTTGGTGGCAGCGTCATGATGTGGGCTGCCATCGCCTACAATGCCAGAACAGACCTTTTGCACATTCAAGGGAATCTTACGGCTCAACGATACGCCGACGAAATTCTTAGGCCCCATGTGCAACCCATCATGGTGAACGTCAACGACGTTTTTCAACATAACAACGCCCGTCCTCACACAGCCCGACTCACCACTGTCTTTTTGAGACACCACAACATAAACGTTCTTCCTTGGCCCTCCAAATCACCAGATCACCACTTTGGGACGAGTTGGTCCGACGTCTGCGACGGCGACAACCTCAACCGCAGACTCTACCTCAGCTTGCAGCAGCTTTGCAGGCTGAGTGACAACCATTCCACAGGATGTGATTCGTCATCTCATCGCTTCCATGGGCAGGAGATGCCAAGCTGTTATTAATGCTCACGGGGGGCATACTCGTTATTGACGTTGAGTGACGTTAAACTTCAACTAGTGAGAGTGGACTTCGCCTTTGCAGACTTTGGATGCTCAGCAGTGAATGTGCAAAGTTTCACACATGTTATACAGAACTACCCGAAATAAACATGTTAACAATTTGTCTCAAATTTTGCCTTTTGCGTTTCTTTTTTCGAAAAGTATATATATATTGTTTAGTTGTATGTATTGTGATAAGCACAAAGCTACACAATGGGCTATCTGTGCTGTGCCCACTTCGAGCATTAGGAGGAAACATCATATATATACTGCAAGGAATATATCACTATTATATATAGGCCTCATATGGAGGTGGCTAGGTCGAGGGTTCGAATTTCCGTCACGTCAAACTTGCTCGTCCTTTCAACCGCGGAGGGCGTTATAAAGTATTGATCAATTCTACTATTCGTTGATAAAAGAGTAGCCCAAGAGTTGGTGGTGGGTAGCAATGACTAGCCGCCTTACCTCTAGTCTTACACTGTTAAATTAGGGACGACTAACGCAGATAGCTCTTGTGTAGCTTTGCGCGAAATTCAAAAACAAATAAACAAACAAGTATTATATAAGAATTTACAGTTTCTAACTGGTGAGAACTATGACATCACACAAAACCTCACGTCTACATAACAAAATCTTCTTCCCAAACATATATCAGAATACTGATAAATTAATTACTGCAGACAGTGTGTCTGCGAGGCTATCCAGATTATAACCAGATGGCACTCCAGTCTCGGGTTATCGATAGCTGTCTGTGTTCACAACCTTAATAAGCAACACTGATTGAGCCTGTGCTCATTTGTGCTATGTTAATTAATATTCTTATCCTTGTATGCTTTCTTATAGGTTTTTGAGAGAACAAATCCAAACGAGTTGATCACAGCTTCATTGTTGTACGTACGTATCTTAGATCGGAGGTTTCACTACAACACTTGTGATTCGAACGAGGTGGTCCTCAGTGGTACAGCGATATCTCTGCTAATATACACCGATAGAAACTGAGTTTCGGTATCCGTGGTAGGCAGGGCACAGGTTGTCCATTGTGTAGCTTTGTCCTTAATTACAAACGAACGAACGAGGTGAGCAGTTAGTGCACAACTACTTAGAAACTCATGGTGAGTCATAAGTTTTGTATTAGACTGGTACAAAAACCTGTTACAAATGACGGGTAACCAACGTCCACCAGACTCAAACCCTCCCATATGTATTTACAACTTTGTTTTTCTTGTGTGTGTTGACGGATGGCAAAGGTCTTTCTAGGTTCAGGAAACCAAAACATGTCATTAGCAATACGTACTTTACCCAAAGACTGTTTGTTTGTTTTGAATTTCGCGCAAAGCTACACGAGGGCTACCTGCGCTAGCCGTCCCTAATTTAGCAGTGTAAGGCTAGAGGGAAGGCAGCTAGTCATCACCACCCATCGCTAACTCTTGGGCTACTCTTTTACCAACGAATAGTGGGATTGACCGTAACATTATAATGCCCCACGGCTGAAAGGGCGAGCATGTTTGGTGCGACGGGGACTTGAAGCTGTGACCCTCATATTACGAATCGAGTGCCTTAACCATCTGGCCAAGCCAGGCCTTACACAAAGAGTGTCTCAGCATTGATTCTTGTCCCAGCATACATTGATTGCATTTGTTTTATTGTGACATTAAATTGAATGATTGCTACAGTTTTATTAAAACAACATATCTTGTAAATACTGGATCATCGTTCAATATCTTCTGTTCACAACAAACAACAAATTAATTTCACACGTTGTTAAATAAACCTTTTGTATAAAAACTGCATCCTTGATAGGTTTTTATATAGCAGAAAATGGCCCAAAATGTAGGAGCTTTTCATATCAATGTTAGTAGTTAAATTCAACCAATGGGAATGGAGGAAGTGTTATAGGAGAAAAAGTGGAACTTACGAAATTAAGAGAAGCTGAACGTGATCTACTGACTCACTGACCGACACTTCGCTTCAATGATTATGATACATAAGTTTATTTAATTTGTCTTGCCGTATCGTTCAGTGTCAGGTATATAGTGTGACGACATGACTTACTAATTACCTTTTTCATATCCCCCCACCAAAAAAAAGTCATTGTTCAAATATTCCAACAGAATAAAAAAATACATAATGTAACATTAAATTTTCTGTTGGTTTGTTGTCTTATAAAATTTGCAACATTTGTTGTGCTATACCTGAGCACAAGTATATTTAATACGTTTTTAAAGTTTACACTATAAAGTAAGCCCTCAATACACAACAACTGAAAAATGAGGCTATAAGGATCGCACTATGACCAACTTATTGTTTTTATCTTATCTAACTTAAGAGAAAATATAAATTAACCAGAATTTACAAATCGTAGATGAACTGATCAATAAATTACCAACTACGAACATTAAGCCAGTAACATTAGCGAAGTAAAAATAATATGATAAACGTAAAAAATCTCAAAATTTTGCAAGAGGTTCAATTTGAGGAACTTTAAAATTTCGACAAGATGGTCAAATAATAGTATTTAATTTTGACGCTAACAGTCAAATACATTCTGAACTAATGGCGACCTGTGAGGATCTGGATATCAGCGAACAAGACAATTTTAAATTCTTATTTATCTTGAAATTCGAATGTTCCAATCTTACCCGCTTTTTACTGCTTTGATGCCATCTATCGGTGAAGAACGATTGAAACGTTTCATGTAGTGAAATATCCTAGGCTTACGGTCCTTCATCACAGTCCAAGTATTTCCTAGAGGAACTGTACCGTAACGGAACGGCGGATGTTTCTCAAACGGATACTCAAGCTAAGAATGATAGAAAAAAGGAAGATACAATATTGTTAGATGTACATTATAACTGGAATAAGAGTAAAACACGTTACAATTAATACTAATAATAAAATGAACGGATGGACATGTTGTAAGAGGTTTCCTCCATGTGAAAGCTTTGATTTTACCAGTTTTGTGATCACTATGGTAGCTTGTATGTTTGTAATTTTATATGTGTTTTTGATCGTAAGTTAATAGTAGTTGTGGTAATTTTTATGCCAATATTTGGCATTTTTTTATATGTGTGCGTATGCGTGACTTATTGTAGCCAAAATCCTGCTGTATTATTAAACCTATGATTTTAGGTCAACTTGGGGAGGGGTTGGATTGGAGAACAGGTAAGCAAGACGTAATACACAATCAATAAATGTTAAGAAAGAAGATATTCCACTCGCCGTTTTTTCCTTTCAGAACTTTGTGCAAAGTTACACAAAGGACTGTTGTTTATAGCATATTGTTGGTAGTGTGGACACAGTGAGATTTGGCTGTAAAGGTCGAAATGTTGTCACGATCTGAATAGGCAGCTCATTAAAGTCAAACCTTTGAAGTCTTCCATATATATGATACATAATTATGGTACTGGCTTAGGAAGCATTAGTAGGCATTTCGTCACATATTAGAGAAGTTTGCTTGGCTAGGAAGTCTAGCATTAATGACTATGTAGAAAACAAACTTCCATTAATTGTAGCTTGATGGATGCGAGAACTCGAAACTATCTTTTATCAAGTCCAGATTAGATCACTAATACGCCTACTTCGATCTGTCTTCTGTGATGGTGGTACAAAGTCCTAACATCCAGGCTTTGATCAGATCATCGTCATACCCACTGGAAAAGTTTGCGATTTAGCCTAAACTTTAAGTTACTAGAGGTGAATGTTTCGACTACGTTTATGAAGTGTGGGACTTGGCTTGTACGTACTAAGCTTTTCGAAATATGAAATAACGCGATCCACAAAATGGATCCAAGTTTCGATATTTTAGTTAAAATAACAAATGTTGGATTGAAGAATTTGTTTGCTTTTGGACCTTTGGATAAAACTATATGAAGGCTATTTGCTTTAGCCATCTCTACTTTTGTAGTAATAAACCAGAGGGACGGCAGATATTTAACACTACCCTCCGTTAACAACTGTGCTACTATTTTACCAACAACAAATGGGATTGAACGTTACATTACAACGTTCTCACCGCGTCAAACAAGTATGACTGCATACTGGATTCGAGCTCGCAACCCAAAAATCGTAAATTGAGCCCCCTAACCATCAAGTCATATGGACTTTAGAGGACACGTGAAAGTGTCAAAACTTGTGTTCGTATAAATCTGTTGTTGTTTCGTAACTATGGATCTAAGATTTATTTTAGATTATATGGTATTGCGTGTTTACGAACAATTAGAATATCGAAATCTTTGGGACCTCTGAATTGATTGATTGAAATTAAGCACAAATCAACACAATCGGCTACGCACTTTTTTGGATGGCGAAATTCAATCAGGGGTGCTAAACAATCAACTTAGAGTGCGTAACAAACATAATTTTATTTTCCGCAAGTAAAAGGCTTGAGTAAAACATATGTGCAATTTCTAGATATTACCATAAACATGAACATTCAAAAAGGAATTATAATATTTCATTTTGTTGAACCAAATATTGGTCATGTTCGATAAAAACCTTATACTACAAATCGTATTTTTTGTTTATTCTAAAACCATTTATTCTTTCTCTCTGGTCTTTCCAATCTATCTATTTCTGCCCTTCATGATAAAAGTAGTTTGTGTGTTTTCTTATAGCAAAGCCACATCGGGCTATCTGCTGAGCCCACCGAGAGGAATCAAACTCATGATTTTAGCGTTGTAAATCCGTAGACTTTCCACTGTACTAGCAGGGGGTTAAAAGTAACTTCTGTTTGCCTTTCAGCTTTTTAAAGTCGGAATCTATTTTGTCTATATGTTTATTTTCCATTCGATTTGTTTGCTTGTTATTTTACAGTTAAGCACAAAGCTACATGAAGGGTTATCTGTGCTCTGCCCACCTCGGGCATTGAAACCCGCTTTCTGGTAATAAGTCCACAGACATACTGTTGTGCCACTGGGGAGCTTATCCACTTGAACCCAAGGTCATTTGTTATGAGTTTCTTTTAAATCAATATCATTGAACGTTCGATATTTTAGCTACAGTATCTGAAATAATTACAGAATCGCACAAGTGATGTACTTATAGGACTAGCTGTAACTGTATGATCAATTTGTCATTAGTACAGTACATTATTGCAGAAAATACAAAACGAAACGTAATAAGTTGTACACTGCGTTGGTACTGTGCACATGATACAAACAGAGAGATAGACTTTGTTTCTATGCACTATATATTGATCAGTATTATTCGCTATATTTTGTATTACTTCTCACATTCCAGTCAAGTCATTTGTTTGTCACTAAACATTCTCAGTTTATATAATCGTATAACCTTAATAACATCCAGTCCAGGATTGTGAATCTTCCACTTGCCTGTCGTTTCCGTCCAGATGTCTTTTACCACGCTCTCTGCATCCTTGGGATCACTGTCTTGCTGGAGATTGAATCTTCGTCCTGAAGGAAATATCATTACGCGCAAGAACCTGTCAGCTGTCAAGGTGCCATCACTTTTGTGTAGATTTCCTACACATTAACTGAGATGAAGACCATAACTATGCTGGTCTACTAACATGCTTTATAACATGTTTTAACTAGACTGTGATACGGTTACTCTTTCGAAAACAGGAAAAAACAACAACACTATCGTTTGTTGTAACCAGTTATTTGAATTGGATTCAGCCGTGAAGAATACTCCACCAGCTCTTGCTATTCTATTGTTGTTAGTTAAGAGTGATACCTGATGTCCGAAACTATTCGTGATTTAAAAAGAACACAACAACGTTTTGTGTACTTTTAGAATAATAAATTTTATGAACTTTAAAAGCATTGTCTGAAAATTCCTTATATGTGTAAAGAGGAAAGCTTCATAGCTATCATTTGCAAGATTTCTATCGGATTGACGTATATCACCTATAGAACATACAGTGGGTTACTTAATACCATTTTCGCAAGAAGGGAAAATAATTACTTTTCGGGCACCTCTCTAATTTCTTTCGTCAACGCAATAACTACGGAGACCTTAAAATTGAATATGGCAATAAACATTTACTGTCTAAATGTTTTGAATTAAGCAAACTGGAAACCAATTCCACATTATTTACAGTAGGGTGTGGAGATAATATGTCAAAACTTTAACTCTTAAACTGGTGTGTATGCCACGTAAATCAAATGTTTGATTAAATAAGGCTAAAGAAAAATTAGAATTCTGTTTTTAAACTCATTAAAATTCGCATTACCCTGTCAAGAAAATAATATAAACACTTTTTATACTTTTTGTATACATAGGAGATGGCGTTACTATATTCACTTCACATATTTTAAAAAATGTATTATCTTAAAATCTAATTTAAATTTTAATAAACTAAATATTTGATTAGTGATAACTGAATTGGTGTTAAGGTACATTCTTTCCCTTTTATTAAGAATTTTGAATAAATTTTCAGGAATATGAAAAAAAAAACTGTAGATTAATCAGTAGGGGGTTAAACTTCGATTCTCGCGCTGCTTGCACTATCGTCAAACGTCAATGAACTATTGATATTGTCCAATCAAAGTATATGTTAACTGACGTCACTACTTTGTAATTTTACGAGTTCCACGACAACTGGCTGTATTCTGAAACTGGCTTTAATCTTTATTCTGTAATACCTTAATTAAGGAGCATTAAGATATTTTAACGGATGTTATGTCACACACGTTAATTAGTTTATATATTTTATTAAATTATCAGGCAGTTTATTCGATAAAATATTCGACTTATTACGTACTGGTATTTTATTTTTATTATTTTTTTGTTTTCTATAGCACACATAACTCTTCTCCAACCGAGAAAGCATAAAATGACGTATTTTAATCAAAAACCATTTGACTTAATTGTGGCATTTAACACAGACTTCCTGCCTTTATAACAAGAAATTAACTTAGGTTTTACAGAGCTACCTAATTCTGTTTACTGCCAAACGTCTTCAATGTAACAGCTAAGTGCCATAAAAATGTTTCGGAATACAAGAAGTGTTAGCTCACGTTAGATACCAACATAGAAAAAAAAAAAAAAATGTTTACTCTTTCATACATACTTTCTGTTTCTGTCAAAATGGAAATATCAAACATCTTCTGTGTTACTTTTTCTAATTATTAAAGAAAAATGAAAATCACAAACGTGACCCACGACTGCTCCTGACACATAGAGTAGGAAAAATACACCAACTGTGCAGACTGTTTCAGTATTCAGCTAAGTTCGGAAACAGCCTCATCTGATCAATCATTGATCTAGATTGTGTACTTCGAACATTGTACCTGACCTTCCAGTCACGTGACTGCATAAGTTTATTTGCTGAGCATCATGCATGTAACACTTGTCCGTCAATGTGTAAACAAAAAACAAAAAAAAACAGTATTATTTCCAGGAAAAACAAAAAGAACATTTAATTAAATCACACTATCTAACAGAAACATACCTTTCATTAAAATATACACTATTTAACAGAAACATACCTTTCATTAAATCATACCACCTAACGGAAACATACCTTTTATTAAATCATACTATCTAACACAAACATACCTTTCATTAAAGCATGCCATCTAACACAAGCACACCTTTCATTAAAGCATGCCATCTAACCCAAGCCTGTTTCCATCTCAAATACAGGAAGCACCCATCAGAGAGGTGTTTTCTGTTGAAATAAATATAGAGATAAACGTTTAAGTCAAGGATACGTGCTTTCTACTGTGTTTTAGTGAAAGACATTACACAGTAATTTCAAGGTTCATGATGGGCATTTTGTGTTGTTATAGATGTGTGTTTTCTATTGGAGAGTATGGACAGTAGTTGAAATAAATGTTAGGGTATTTATATTCGAAAAAGTATTCAAAGTTAAGTTGGACTTCAAGGTTGGTACTTGAGAGTAGTATATTTACGTTAATTGTAGAGGTTTTGTTGACGTCATTCAGTAAGTATTTTTTTTCTTCTAAAGCACTCATTTCTTAACGGTGCTTATTTTAAATGGCACACTTTCATTCAGTGCTCTTTGTATTATGCTTGGAAAATAACTAAATTACGAAACGTATATATCTACTTAGCTTTAATATTTACATATACACCTGATCGTTCTCAAAGTTTGATAGAATTAATCTTCTATCTACTCTTACCTGACCATTTTCAATGACACCCGTTAACTTGAAAGAAAAATCAAGTCTTATTTGATTTTCGATTTTTCAATTATACGTAAGTCAAAGGCTTAAGTAGTCGTTTTCAGTAACAACTTAGCATAAACTTCAAGATCTTACCCGGTCGTCTTCAATGCCACTCAAATCGTAGAACTCCTCTCTCGTTATCATGAAAGCCGCAAGGTTCGCGGTGTAAATGGCAAGGAACACCACAGCAAACGTGGCCCAGATGTTGGACATGAAACGCGCCGTATATCCTCGTGGACAGTCGACATTGACGCTGGCACCAAACAAAATTGCCCAAACCAGCCAATAGGTGCGGAAAAGAGAAAACTTATGATCTAGAAAGCCAGAACAAGAAAAACAACATTTAGTAAACGGTAGATGATAAACAACATTTAGTAAACGGTAGATAATAAACAACATTTTTTAATCAAGATTTTTCTTATCTAAGTTAGATATTCGGTAAAGGAAAGAGAACGTCATGTTTACGTCAAAGGGCAAGCTAATAAGGTATACAACACTAATAGTAAGAGGATATTAAACCTAACGACCTTGTTATGAAGAAGAAAGAGAAACATATGTTTTCATCAACTTCATCGGAAATCAAGGATTGTCCAATTTCTAGTCACACGTGAGGAAAGAGTGGAAGTTGAAACGAGAACATCATATACTGTAGCTACCTATGTTTGTTTGTTTTTTCTGGCAAAATTTAAATAAGCAAACCTAAAACAAACAAGCTCAATGAGCAGAAGCGTGGGTCGTTGAAGAGCAGAAAAAACAGTCTATATACTTTTAGGAGAAAACAAGTTTTGGTTTGGTTTGTTTTTAATTTCGCGCAAAGCTACACGAGCGTTACTTATGCTAGCCGTCCCTAATTTAGCTGTGTAAGACTAGAGGGAAGGCAATTAGTCATAACCACCCACCTCCAACTCTTGGGCTACGCTTTTACCAACTAACAGTGGAATCGACCGTCACATTATAACGCCCCCACGGCTGAAAGAGCGAGCATATTTGGTATGACGAAGATTCGAACCTGCAACCCTCAGATTACGACTCGAGTGCCTTAACCACCTGGCCGTGCCGGGGATAGAAAACAAGTTAAAAAGAACAAATCCGTTAACAACAACGGCATCATTAAGCCACTTACAGGATAAAGGTGGGAGAATCAAGGTTAGATTCAACTGTTAAAGGATAAGCAACGAAAACCTTGTCCAAAAATAAAAACACCATTATTTTAATACAAGTGGTTCAGGACAGGGGTAAGATTGGCGGTTCGATATCCGCGGCGAATGCAGCCAAGATAGTCCTTGTGTAGTTTTACACTAAAGTATTTAAGAAAAATAAAACGTTTTTATGGAGAAAAAAGTCCTCAAAACGTATAAAGAAAAAAATAGAAAAATTCAATGAGTTTTTGTCATTAATTAGTTTTTGAACACATAAACTAAGTCACGTGAGAAAGAACAAGTTGTATTTATGTTTGAAAACAGCTACCTTGTCCTTAAACAGGGACTTGTATAAGAAAAAGAATGACATATTAAAAGGACTCAATATTCCCATAAATGTTATGTAAGCACTATCATTATGAGAGGCCTAACCGTATTTCTTTGGTGTGTTGACCCAAGCTGTGGTGATAAGCCTTGAATACTATTGGTGAAACTATCATTCATAGTAATAAAGGAATGAATGTTGTGCCTCCAATACCACTTTTTGATCGCTAAACGACATTTCTCTCATAGTGTGAGGTCGATTGTTAAGAAAATAGGTAGATTTCAACCATTACGTATTGTTTGAAAGTTTTCGTATTCAACCATTACGTATTATTTGAGTTTTCATATTTGACCATTACGAATTGTTTTTGTTTTGAGTCAGAACTACGATTTCTGTCTTGGTCTGGTTTTTCTATTCTATAGACTGTCCAAGAAGTCTGGTCCCATACCATAGGTACTTCAATGACTTTTACTGAATGTATGCCATACGCTGTTCTTATAATTCGAACATTGCGAATTGCATTTGTGTGATTTTCAATGGTCCGGTACTCGTCGCGAATTCATTCTCTGATGTTCACTTTGTACACACGTGCCTTGAGCTGTCTCCAGAAAAGGAAATCCATAGGAGTCAAGTTCGTAGATCTTGGGAGCCCATCCTTGGAGACGACGTCTGCTAATCCAACGTCCAGGTAAGGTCTTATTAAACTAAGCAAGGACTTTCGAGGTACATATTACCTAGGGTTCCAGATGTTTCGAAAACTCTGAAAATATAGGTTGTCAATTTTTTTACCAGAACAGCATCTTATGCCCACGTGAGTCTAAAGCCCATATAATCCCTCTGGATTCAAGTACAGCCCTTCATCATTTTTGAACATCTGTCCAGAGAGAAGTCGCCAAGTCAGAAACATCTACAACCACAAGGGCTTTCAGAGGTTTTTGGACCGAATAGAATATTTATTGTCACGTTTATCTATATAACACACTTAAAACTGGAAGTGTGGCACGACCTCTACTGAATAACCACGAACTTAAGACTCTCTGATCTGCAGAGTGACACTCTTAGTCGCTAGACCACGTCCTGTTAAGACACAGCCACGTATGTGTTTCTTAAATAAATGTTCCTACTTCTTAGCTACCTGCATTAATTCTAACTGATCGTCTTGTTTTATATTCTTACCATTAAACAACTGCTCGTTATCACTTACAGAATATTTGTACGGATCAGAATACACACGAAAGTTGTTCGGAAAATCTGGAACCTTTGATTTAACTAGCGTGTGATTCAAAACAACTACTTTGTTATTACAAAGATTAATACCTTATATAAAAATTACACACGTAATATTAAAGGAAAATATCTAAACTTAAACCACGTATAACACTAAAGTAAACATCGTCAAGCGCTGACGCTAAAAATCGTTGATATTTGAATTAAATAATTCATAAGATTATTGATTAATATACTATTAGAATAATTCTTGTTAACGGATCTTTACATGAGTCACACATTTATAGTTTCAGTTTAGCTTAAAACTTACCAACTCAGTCATATGCAAATCTTAATAATAGACGTTTCAGTATTGGGTCGGGAGTTAATTATATGTTCTTGAGTTAGGAGATGCTTTAGAGTTAACTCGGGAGTTAATTATATGTTCTTGAGTTAGGAGATGTTTTAATATTAACTCAGGAATTAATAATATGTTCTTGAGTTAGGAGATGTTTTAGTATGAACTCGGAGGGAGTTAATAATATGTTCTTGAGTTAGAAGATGTTTCATTATTACTGAGTTATTAACACACTGTTGACTTTTCATAAAATTCTGTATATACTGGAAAGAGTTATACATTTTGACAGTAAATTACACTAGAAAGAACCCCCCGCTTGTATAGCGGTAAGTCTACGAACTTAAAACGCTAAAATCAGGGTTCGATTTCCCTCAAAGGGCTCAGCAGATAGCCCCATGTGGCTTTGGAGTTAGAAAACACACACATTAGAAAGAAAAAAAAATTCTTTACTGTCTGTCCTTTTTTTTTTCAAAATAATTATATCAAGCAGTCATACGATTAGATATCAAAAACTGTGATTTCGTTGAATTAAGACAGATATGTTAGGTGTTTAAAGCAGGAACTTACCTCTTTGAGGCGTGACTTTCATGTCATATCCAAAAGGACTTAGCCATTCGAAGAGAAAGATGGAGAAGGCAGCCACTTGAATACTGATTACTAGAATTAATAGCCAAGATACTGTGTCGAACGGTTCTGATAGAAGAAAGAAGTGACTATTATGTGACAAAACCTATCAAAGTACAAGAAATAGTGATGTAAAACTGAACTTCCGCCATAAGTAACATGGCTAAAAGCACGTCATAGCAAAATGGTATATATTAAGTTATCTGTTTACCTGCCACGGGTTAGAACAGCCTCTAGAAATGAACATGTCTACACAGTACGTAACGAGATAAGAGACTCGGCTAAACTGGCTATCATAATTTATTCTCGTATCTGTTGAGAAACAACAATGGACTTACGAGTCCAGTAAATTGAGTTTGTAATATTAAAACGAATTTAAATATGCAAACCACCAAGTTACGTGACAACCATAGCCAATATAACGTAGCGGTGTAAAGGCATGTATCAGAAGTAAACTCTAAAATTATTTACCACTGTGTAGGTAGTGTGACGTCACCGGAAATTGATCATTTTTGAGAATAGGTGTGTGAGAGTTCTTTCCGACAAAAAAAATTAATATATTTAGGTCGTAAAGCTATATTCATATCGGGGACTTAGAATTTCCAAGACGGAATTATTTCTTGTTTTTAAAGAATTTAAAAAACTAACGAATATGGATCATTCTGGGGTACCAGTATCATCTAGAAAATGATCTGTAACAAAGTCGTACCGCAGCGGTAGTAAGCAAAGTGTGACATCTTGTAACAGAACAGAACGGTCAGTGGCAAAAGCTGTTCAGTTTTTTACAGGTATCTGAACGCGACATAACCAACAACAATATCTGTCTGAAAAAGCAACATAAGTCATGTATATAAATTGCTTTCATGATATAACTATTGAACTCTTGCATATCTGAAGCAGCTGGAGAATAAAACGGATATTCATTGTTATTCCATAAAAACGATACACCGTTCAAGCATATGGATTGCTGTATGATTAGATTATTGAAACGAATGCTGGGAAAACATTGTTCTCGTACGCTAGATGGCTTATGTAAAGCTATCAGGGAGTAGTGGTATGCTTTTGACATAATAGCTTTATGTTACACTTCAAGACTATTTTTAAAAGATTCGACCGTTTCAAAGTCATTTGGATATAAGGGACTCAACCTCTGAGTAGGGAAAAGTGAAAAACACGATCGCGGATGGTTATAAAATAGCATTGATGAACTATTTGCTATTTATTTTAAAAAATAGGTTTTATTAAGTTTTGGTAGGAGACATAGCGAAGCACTTAACAATAAAGAAGCCACTTGTTTGATGATTGTCTTCTGCATGTGTTAAAACAAAATGGATTAAAGTAAGTCAGTCCATGAGATCTTGGATGTGGCCAAATACATCAATAGTTTAATCTCCTGAGTCCAAAACTGTAATTAGATCTCAAATCGGTCAAGAGATGACGGAGCTGTGAGCTAAATGTTTGTACTTGGGAAAACAAAACAACACTAAACAAATTCGGAGCCGTTATGCCATGGCTACAAAATAAGCGTCAGAATATTGGTCGTTAAAAAGATGTTATTCGGCCAAATAATTAAGGAAAAAAAGGTATATCAGAACTAATTTTTAAGAAGTTAAAAATGCACGTTATTCTTAACAAGAGAAATTAAGAAAACAAATTGTAGAAAAAAGCGATGCATCTATATCAACCGTCGATAAAGAGAAATACAGTAATATAGTTTCTCATATTATTTAGAATTAGTTATAACAAAACAGAAAATAAACAATGGAAAAACAGACGACATGGACAAGTGCCGCTCTATCAATAAAAACTTTGAAATCCTAAACAAACAAAAAAAACATACACGCAAAGAAATAAAGTAAACATGGAGAGTTAAAGTTAGTTTTTAAATCAACGTTTTCTCACAATTTATTACCTAGGAAGGCTTTGGGAGAAATGATTCCGGTTCGTTTAGTAACGACTATGGTAATGCCAGTCTCCAGGAACGGAACAGTGAAGTCGAGCGCTGTTTGACGCTCCGAGTTGATCTTGAAACTAGTCACGACGACATCTGCTCGATTTTCTACAATCTCAGCTATCAATCCATTCCACATGCCATTCTAAAGACGATGAGATCATGAGATGATCGTATATGGACATTCATATTAACAAGTGGATTGTTATATGAATTAAACAAAACACCTAAAGGATCGAATCTCGAAATTTAGCGCTAGAAAACCTCAAGACAACCGTATTGTAACATTGAAGCACAACGAAAGAAAAACGTGTAGTAGATATAATTGTATTTCAATACGAGAAGCTGAACAAATAATTTAATGTAAGGGCGTTTAGTTTCAGTTTTTGAACTGAATATCTAAGTTTCGTTTACGTTCAGAATCCAGGTTTTAAAACTACGAGCAGACATTGTTTGTTACACTTCCTGAGCGAAATCAAAGGTTTTGAATAATTTGTTTGTTTGTATTCTAGCACGAAGCACCACAATGGGTTATCTGTGTTCTGTTCTCGTCTAACACTTATCCAGAGGTCAAGCTTACTTATAGTTCAAAGTGACTGGTTCTAATAACGTTTATTTTTTCTGCTTTTACTCAATACATGCGAGAGAATATTTTTTTTAAAAAAGGATCTTACATTGGTGACGATCTCTGGCTTCCAGAAGAGACCAATGTCCTTTTTAAAGTCCATAATATTATTACTGTAAAGATTACTAATCTATAACTTACATGTCGTTTCCTTATTTCAAGGTGACAGATAATATAAACACAATTCAATAACAGTGTATGATTTTCCTTTCATCATATCCTCCGCTTTAAAGGACATATTGAATGTATTTTATTCGTTTGTTTGTTGTTAAGCAAGAAGCTACGTAATACCCCGCCGTGGATATCGAAACCCGGTTTCTACCTTTATAAGATCTCAGATATTCTGCTGTGCCACTGGTGATGGGTGGTTCTCAGCAACATATAGTATGCCTGTCTGTATCAGGCTTCACCAGGTGCCTGAAAAGGGGCTAAAATTTGTTCTCTACTGGGTGTATCAAACACACATACACATATATATAAACCATATCAACATAGGAATATATACCACAGGTATAGAAATACACTCATCTAAATGATAACGCCCTCTCCATTCGTAGAGTTATTAGAAAGGCCAGTGCTCTTGCATCCCCCTTACACTTCCCTGGTGTTCTGTGTGTGGGGGGTACTTCGCCTCATTCTAAAGTTACAACAAAATATCAACTTAAAGAATCGTCACATTTACCCACATATTTAGAAACGTTTCAATTACCATATGTGACATAAGATAGCTTCCTGCGACAAGATTCGAACACATAATTATACAGCTCCCATCCTACCCCACTTCGGTTATCGATCGTTATTGATTTTCGTGCTTGTTCACTGAAACCAGTGATTGGAAAATTGCTTATCTGCTTCAGGTATTCCCGTAAAGCTGACCTTCCATACAGATTACAGGTGCTTAGATTATAGATACACAACTTATAGATTGAAAGGAATGCAGCTAATTGGACTATTATAGTTTGACCCAATAATAGAATTTCACTGTCACGTTTATAACGCATCCATGCCTTCAAAGTGCAGAATGGATATTGAAACGTCATGTCTATGCGTGTGTATTTTTTATTACAACAAGGCCACAATAAACTATCTACTGTACCCACCGAGGGAAATTGAACCACTGATTTTAGTGTTGTAAATCCGAATATTTAACATTATTCTACCACGGGACTCACACGTAATGACCCTGAAATGCGGAATATATCCAAATGCCTTAATCGATACCATTTATAGGTGGAGTAGTTGTGAAATCGAAAAAAAAAAAAAGAAAGAAAGAAAAGGGTGTTGGGTTCAGTGCTTATGTTTAACTGTTAATGTCACACCTGAATTCATGTAATTATTCTCAGAACCAATTTATGGACCTCATAAATCTTTCCTTTAACGTAATTTAAACGAGGTGACGTTGTAAAATAGTAGTGACGTAACATGAAAGTTGTTAAACATTTTGTGTCTTCCATTATTGCGTTATACTACTAAAAACCGGGTATCAATATCCAAAGTGGGCAGAGCAAAGATAATCTTTTGTGTAGCTTTGCGTCTAACAGTAACAACTATCCAATTTTATTTATCTCTACAGGCCCAGTTTTCCGACTGGCAAAAGTCAGGTAAGTATAGCACGTTTCAAACATAAAAATTCGACACAGAAGATAACCTTTAATATCTATCTCTTCTTCAGTTCTTCAGGCAGTAAGTATTAGGCCAAAATAAGCAAGCTCCATAAAGCTCTCTAGATTCAATGCTTAAGGTTGAAATATAACAATTGGATGTATCAAAGGTTTGTAGATTTTTTTTTAATTTTCAAATCTTAAAGCGAATAAACCTGAAACCTAGTCCATAGAATAATTCTAAGTCACATACATTTCGGACACCCCAAATTCCATCCTCCACACGATAAAGGTCGTAAGTAAACCCAAGGTCAGCGGCAAATTTTTGAAGAAGGTCAATGCAGAAACCAGAGCAGCACATGTAGTACTTGGGGTTTCGTATGGCCAAGGTCATGTTGACTCTGAAATTAAAAACAAATCCGTTCTGTGTATTCTAGAACATTCTCCCAAAATAATAGTTATATTAGTCACGACGTTTTGTTTTTTAACAATATGACTTAGTTTTTAACTCTTTATTATTCATTAAAAAAACAACTCTTCCATAAATTATCCACTTCAACGGTGGGTTTTTCAAAACGTTTTTACTTACATTTTTAGCTTTTTCGAACTTCATCGGTTTCTATCTTTTACTACTTCTTTCACAAAGTTAACTTCTTTTGCAGAATAAAATATTTCGGGGCTCTTTAGTTGTTTTCGAACTTCATGTAAAACTTTGATTTTATTAACCCTATTTTTCAGTATTTGGTTTTTGAATGTTATTAATCACTAAATTATAAAATGAGCTTTCCGTACTTTGCATACAACAGGTATTGTTTGTTTGTTTGTTTGTTTTTGAACTTCGCGCAAAGCTACACGAGGGCTATCTGCACTAGCCGTCCTTAATTTAGCAGTGTAAGACGAGAGGAAAGGCAGCTAGTCATCACCAACCATCGCAAACTCTTGAGCTACTCTTTTAACTAACTAATACTGGAATTGACCATTACTTTATAAAGACTCCGCGGCTGAAAGGGCGAGCATGTTTGGTGTGACAGGGATTCGAACCTGCGACCCTCGAATTACGAGTCCGATGCCTTAAACACCTGACAATGCCGGACCACAGGTATTGACTCCCGATTTTTTAGTGTTGTAAGCCTGGTGACCGTTGATGGTAATGGCTGTTTTTCATAGGAAATAACTTAATATGGTTATTCTAACGAAGCTTTGGCCCGGCATGGCCTAGCGCGTAAGGCATGCGACTCGTAATCCGACGGTCGCGGGTTCGCGCCCGAGTCGCGCTAAACATGCTCGCCCTCCCAGCCGTGGGGTTGTATAATGTGACGGTCAATCCCACTATTCGTTGGTAAAAGAGTAGCCCAAGAGTTGGCGGTGGGTGGTGATGACTAGCTGCCTTCCCTCTAGTCTTACACTGCTAAATTAGGGACGGCTAGCACAGATAGCCCTCGAGTAGCTTTGCGCGAAATTCCCAAACAAACAAACAAACTAACGAAGCTAAATTCTTCAAAGACCGGTTAAAACTTGTCAATTAAGAACAGGAATGTGGAGTAGAAGTTAATATTTAAAAGAAATAGAAGTGAGTTAAATTCATTATTAATCGTTTAAGAAGAAACTTGCATGCTGTCATATTATGTTATGAAATCGATTGTAAGTCGGAAACATTAAGACACGCTTTCCGTTAGATAATGTGTTAATTAATTAAGAGATCTCGCGAGAAAAGGTTACCTCTATATAGTTGCTGGTATTTGAAAAGTTAACGTATTCCAGGAACAAACCTGAGAAGAAGAAATTCATTAAGCCTTGTGTAACAAAAGATTACCGCCTATACTGAAAATATGTTTTTAAATAAAAGTCGTCATTACGGGGCAATCGAGGCGTGGAAAATTCGTTTGTCAAAACACGTCTTCCATCAACACGTGAGAGTATTAAGAAGAAAAAAATATTCTGGGCTTTGTATTTTCAATATTTTGTTTTTCATGAGAACATATACCATAAGTTAATAACCTGTACAAGGTTACAGTGATTCTCTATTCTTTCTTCAGAAATATCTGTATATTTTATAATTTGTAAAACAGAACAAAGAAATAATTCTTGGTTTGTTTGAAAGTGGTTTTCATAGCTTAATAGAAAAAAATCTAGTTAGAAGGCTATGTTTAATTAAATGGGGAAAATGGTGAGATGCAACCAATGAAATAACCTTAGAAGGTTATGTTTAAGTAAGTGAGGTAAGTGGTAGCCGGAACCAATGGGGAAACCTTAGACAGTAATGTTAAATTAAGTGGGGTAAATGGTGAGCCGGAGCCAGTGGAGTAACCTCAAAGTTTAAGATAGTGGAGTATAAGTTGACAGTGAGATTGATCCTGTTGGGGGTCAGGTTCAGTCACAGAAATGTCATGGGCTAAAGCTACAAATATGGTGGTATGTTTGATAATAGCGACAGTTATTGCGCAAAAACAAACGAAAAATAAGAAGATAAAGACCGGAATTTAATTTGTTTCAATAGAAAGGAATGGTATTGGTAGAAAGAATGGTATAGGTATAAGGAATGATATAGGTAGAAGGAATGGTATAGGTAGAAGGAATGATATAGGTAGAAAGAATGGTATAGAATATAGATAGAAGGAATGATATAGGTAGAAGGAATGGTATAGGTAGAAGGAATGATATAGGTAGAAGGAAGCCTTACTGAGCGGAATGAAATTAAACTGACGGAAAAGAATGATGTAAAAATTAACAGAATTGAATATTGTGTTTGAGGACGTGGACTAAACACTGAAAGAACAAAATCGGGGATTGAAGCCAGAACCACAAAATTCAAATGAACATTATGTGATAGGCTGTAATGGTTGAGTATCTAATTGACTCAATCACATAAAGTTCACATGAATTTTATGGTTCAGGTTGAGACTTTTGTCAGTTATGTAGAACAATAAGTTTGGATTAGTTTGATAGGAGGTAGAACTTAGAACGGTTAATCTGAGATTGGAGGAGTTTCAGTCAGTTGTGTTTAGGGGAAGCTTGAGTTAGTTGGGTGTAGAGTGAATATTAAGTTGATTTGGTATAAGGAACCATAGAGATTGAACTAGGGAATTATAAGAATATGTATGTGACCGTTAGGTAAAGTATAAACTATAAATCAGTGAAATATAGAACATTGAATACGACAATGGATAAAATATATGGTGTAGATTAGTGAACGAATTAGATGTGATAAACAGTGGGAAGGCGGAATTAAATGTGAAAATAAAATCAGTAACGTAAATTCTTTGATATTTATTTCATTGTAACATTGTTAGTTAATATAATTTATTATTTTATTCTCAATGTAACTGAAAACTGCCCATCGGAAATTGATTTTTCCAGAATGAAAACTACCTTGAAACTACGAAGCTAAGTCTTCGTTTTAAACGTTCAAATTGAAAATGGCTTTTAATATTAATATTACGTTCAGGAAAATTATCACATTATACAATGTTCAAGCTGTTAAAAAAACAAACAAACAAGAGGGAATTCTCAATAGCTGTGGTTATAAATATATGTCAAATCGGTCAAGATATGGAGCTATGAACTTTATACTTGAAAAAAATAAAAACAAAAATTCAGAGTCGTTCTATGAGCCACTATGCCGCGGCTAAAAATTCAAAGCCATTCTGTGAGCTACTATACTGTTTATTTGAATATAATTAGACTGAATGTGTAATAAGCAGATTTTCAAAAACATAACCAGTAAAACAGTAAATTCTTTACCTGACCAAAAGTATTTCCAATGCTAGCAGTTTGATTTCACTTTGAAAGTCAGAGTAGCACAGATTTCCTCAAAATGTACTGAGGGTGATAGAATTAAGTATAAAGCTACACAATGGGCCATCCGTGCTTTTCTCACCATGGGTATCGAATCCCTGTTTCTAGCAATGTGACTCTGCAAACATATCGCTGTGCAACTGGGGGACTTTCCGGAGACACTCCAACTTGACTGTTGCGAAATCATTAAAATCTGGGATTCCAATTAAATGAATTCCATTCATCAAAAGGGATAAGTTTTAATAAAGTTAAAGTAAATTATTTTCATAAATCGTTTTAGTTTGTTTCGCTCAACAACCCGTACTACCAGATTAATTATTAGACATCCACATAAACAGTGTGTCCTCTTTTGCCACGTAGGGTTGATCATATTTGGCTCTTGAAAAGTTAGAAAAATATGTCCATTTGTCCATCTTTATGAAGGTACACGGACTACTTTTAGCATGACAATGAGAAATAATAGTCTACACATGTCCACCAAGTTTAATTGAAATCCAGTCATTTGTGAACAAAAACAGAGTGAAAGTAAAGTAAAATCGGCTCCACGTTAACAGACAGGATGTGTTTTTTTTCTGGGGATTTTCGTGACTTCGCTGTGACCTTGACTCTTCACAAACTCAACACTTCTAAGTTTGATCACAGTCAAAACGTATACGAACTTTCGTATCCATTCAGCCACTTTTGAGAAATCCTACTCACAAAACACAACAACACAGTGAGAAACAACTTCTGTCAGTTTTCGAGTGTTCTTAACAAACCGATAGCTCAAGTTAATTTACTTACATAAATAAACATATCTGAACATTATCATTATAAATTTATTTACCCAACCAATTCGGACTCAGGCGAAACGCGGCAAGGGACTGCCCGGTCTGTCTTACACTCTCCAGTCTCGTTGTCTGGCGGAACCAGGTTTACGTAAGGTGGTTCTTCCATAAAGGTTATCTTCAGGTTAAATTTTTCTGGCACTCCCCTAGGAGGAACGGGACTGTCTCCAGGCCAAACTATGTCTTTAATTTCTAGGTTTCCAGCTGTCCACGCTCCGATCTGAAAATAAAAGATTATGGTTAACACAGGACGTGGAACAAGCATGTAGTTGTTTACTGGTCTGATACACTCACTTCTGATGAAACAGGTAACGTGACTGTCTTGACCAAGTTACTCATTAAGATCTTGCTTATTTGTTAAGTGCAAAGCTACACAATGGAATACTTGTGCTCTGCAAATCGCGGGTATTGAAAAACAATTTTTAGGGTTATAAACACTTAGATTTACTGCGGAGCTACCAAGGAACCTAAAGGTTGATAAATCGGAATACAATTAATTACTGAAATAACAGAGTATACTTTATAGGTTACTAGTTAATATTACCCTTGATAAAGAAAAAAAAACAACCGTTAATTACCTAACCTGGACAGTCAGGGTAATGGTGATAAATTACCCTTAATCTTACATTTGGTAAAATAGAAATAACAGTTAATTACCTAACCTGGACTGTCAGGATAATGGTGATAAATTACCCCTTAATCTTACATTTGGTAAAACAGAAATAACAGTTAATTACCTAACCTGGAATGTCAGGGTAATGGTGATAAATTACCCCTTAATCTTACATTTGGTAAAATAGAAATAACAGTTAATTACCTAACCTGGACTATCATGGTAATGGTGATAAATTATTCGTTAAACTTACATTTGGTAAAACAGAAATAACAGTTAATTACCTAACCTGGACTGTCAGGGTAATCGTGATAATTGATAATTAAGCGAGTCATTTACCTGATTTGGTGTGAGAGTGAAAAACAGATGAGTGGATTGTTTATTCTCTTGAAGCAAGGTTTAGAAAATAAGGTTTACTAACTTGAAATGCAGGTGTTTACGCACATCTATCGATTAGAACTTTACTAGACAGAAGCAAAACGCATCATCGGCGTCCGCTTGACACAGCAGTAGAGAATCCAACTTCGACAGTAAACAAGAAGCTAATCAACTTAGGTCTAACAGAATCAAGTGTGGATTACATTGAGCAAGGCGGGCGTATTAATCACTGGGTTTTTTTCTAGACTGGCAATAATACAAAACTTTCCTCTACTGCTGATATTAACACTTTCTGGTTGCATATTTCGACTTACTAAACAAATATAACACTGTAACACAAGCATCTAATAGGCCTGATATAGCAAATAAAACAATGACTGACAATGAAACTGCTTGGTTTAGATTTCGTATAAAGTTTCTCGAGGGCTATCCGCGCTAGTGATGAACTAGAAAGGAGGTAGGTAGTTACTATCGCCCATCGCCAATTCCTGGTCTACTCTTTTACTTATCTCACATTATAATGCCCCAAGGCTGTAAGTGATTCCAACCCACCGTAACCACCAGGCCTTACAATGACCAAACATATTAGTAAAACATGCTATTACTTTGTAGAACATATTAAAGAAAACAACATTTATTTGTTATTTTTAAATAAAACTTTTAGAAACATTATAACATAAATATAAGGAGAACTATCAACATATTTCACTTAACTTACAAAATATTTTACATAACCATGGAAATTCCTTCGTTATGATTTATTCTACCTTATTCACGGACTCTCGTAGGTTAAACTAGTGATAAAAGTAATAGTAGGTTCATTTCTAATTGAACAGAATATTTTGTTTTATTGTTGCTGGTTTATTACTTCAGACTGTGGATCAAACGTCAGTTGAACGTAAAGTTGAAACAATGTTGGCTTATCTGCATATAAACGAAATGTGTGTTTATTCGAACTCTAGCTCCTCCGAGCGTATTAGGCCAATTTCAACCAAAATTTGTATGTAAACACTATAAACTATTGGGAATGTCCCAAGGGAGTCGCAGTTGAACTTAACCCTATTTCTATTTTATAAAGCCTGGTGGTGAATTATTCCCAGTCTACTGAGACACTCAAATAATGTTGGCAAGGACGCTTTAGAAAATGTTGAATATTCTAAAGTGTATGTATGTGTGTTTTCTTATAGCAAAGCCACATCGGGCTCTCTGCTGAGTCCACCGAGGGGAATTGAACCCTTGATTTTAGCGTTGTAAATCCATAGGCTTACCGCTGTACCAGTGGAGAAGAAATATTCTAAAGAGATTCATGATGGGAGTATAAAATATATCGGACTGTTTCTCATACAACCATGTTTTTTCATAGTCAGTGAGATGTAGGATTATTAAGGGTGGGATCACTGAGAAAAAAAAACCAAAAAACACCCTCTCACCGTGATGTCTGATCACGTGCCAGCGACTGTTCTTAATATTGCTTCAAATGTTTGAGAAGCTGATGCTATAACATATAAATATTATTAAATTTGACATTCATTTGTTGTAACTGTGAACGATCACCATGTGGTTACCTACATAAATATAGATAACTCATGAACTGTACACCCACCTCCAAACAAAGAACTCTCGACATTGTTTTACTGAGTATAAAATCAATCAAAATGGCAGCCATGATTAATGATCACAAGTACTTTATAAAAACTAAGACCTTTATCAACTTTCAAAAGGGCGGCCACTTCTTTTACGAAGGCGAATAGGCTTAGGCTTAGCTGTGGTTATAGTATGACAGTTGTGAAGTGTTACAGAGTTTGTGTAAAGGTGAGGTTAGGTTTGTACAGTTGACTGCGTTCTACTAGTTGGGTAGAAAACCTACTCGTCGAACATTTTGGTCAGAAAACTTATTCATGAAAAGTCTGCACTCTCAGGTGCCTGTGGTATATATATATATATATAAAGAAAAACTTAAAAGAAACAAATGTTAGAGTGGTGATGTTCTGTGGTCATCTGATAACTATGTTTCTTCGAAGACTAGTATTTGTTCCTTGCCATAGTAACAAGTACGGCCCAGACTTGTTTTCAAAGTAACAATTCCATCTTTCCACTTGAAATTAACTTTGAAACTAAGACATTAAACTCTTACTTATAATCATCCCTTCACTGTATTATTATAATAACAATAAAAACAAATTGCCTCAATTAAGTGAGAAAAAGACTTAGAGAGCAGAGCAGAATCTATTTTTTCGGTTCTGGAAGGATATATATTTCATATGATTACGTATTCAAAAGAGTTACGTTAATGTGTAATAAATGACAATATCGTCAGCATATAATTTTTCTAAGTGTAATATTTCAGTATCTTAACACAAAGCTATTTGGAAAAAACACACCAAGAAACACACCAGTCAAACGACGAACACTCTGAGGAATGAAGAGAGTTTTGGCTAAAAAACAGTTATTTTATATGGAGCACAATCTGCAAAAAAAAATTGATTGATTTGTAAGAGAAAAGGGTCCTTAATGTGTTTCTATTTCATCAGTTTTATTTGTAGTAAACGCTGGTTTAGTACGTATTTCTCAGCTTTTTATTTGATGTTCATTTTTATTCTAGAATCCATCTTTTCTATCACATCTCTCAACTTCAATAAATTTGTAGCAAAAAACATCTTCTGTCCTTATATATTTTGTGCAATATTTTTTCTTACAAACGAAATTGAGATATTTCGGTTATCAGAGTGATTGTAGATGGTATATATCTTATTGACTTCAATGACTTACAGAAAAGACGCGTTTCAATGGCAGATATCTATCCCTTGGGGACAGTTTGTCGTGTCGTTGTCGAGACAAGAAAACTTGAATGGGTCTGTATTATTATTCAATATATACGTCAGGAGACTTTGGATGTTCATGACCTTTGTAACAAGCAGAAAAATTGTACAATAACATGAAACAATAAAACCAGTTCAAGTAAATGTTTGTATAATTAAAAAATAAACATGGATGAGTAAAAAAAAAAAAAGCTCCCTAAGAACGCCGCGCCTTTACTTTTTGTTTTGTTTTTTTCAAGATAGCGTTATGTGAAACAACTCAGATAAACTATAAATCGTTAATAAGTCAGAATAGATCCACAAACACAGCTCACATATAAATACAAATAAGATCTAAACCAACCACTGAAACTAGAATATGATGTACATAACAAATTCGGAAACATTTACGGACTGCTTTGTTTAGTTTGTAGTTGAGCACAGAGTTACACCAATGGACATCTGCGCTGTGCTCATCACTAGTGGTTAATCTGAATTAGAGGGCGTCACCCTCTAATTACGGTAAATACAAGGATTAATGTGAGCGTCACATTGTCTAAATAACATGTTCCGCACATTGGCGCTGTGTGTAGGCTACCTATGGAATGGTAGGGTCAACTTCCACTATTCATTCAGGTAAACGTATCCAGTGGCGCACCGGATGTTTACTCCTTTTCCAACTAGTCTATCAGTTCAATATTTGGAAACGGTCATGCTCAGATACTGCTGGTGTCACTTTACGTAAAAATTCTAAAATCACACGAGCGAAATCACCTGTAAGTAGTTCATATAAAACTTTATGAGTGAAAATCTAGTTTCTTATGATTTTCAATAAGACAACTAACTGTTACTTAACCCAGTGTCAGTATGACTTATCTCTCGGACTCAGATAAAAACTTGATTACAAATGCTAACTGTTGACAATTATAAAAACGGAAATGCCTGGTGGAAACATCTATATTATTAAAAGTATTTCTGTCGCACTCTCCACTTCATTTAATTTCGGTTTCTACCTATTTATTACAATATTGATTTTAGTACTTAACTCTAACTAACCATTATGTTTGTTTATCATTTCAAAATAACTTTTATAACACCTGAATGTTTGGCCAGTTATATATCAATACGTTCTATAATTCTGGAATTTAAAATTATCTTTGCAGAGGCCCGGCATGGTCAGGTAGTTAGGGTCGTGGGTTCGAATCCCCGTCACACCAAACATGCTCGCCCTTTCAGCCATGGGGTCGTTGTAATGTTAGGGTGCATACCAAAGTGTGTTGGTAAAACAGTAGCCCAAGAGATGGCGCGACAGGTGATGATTAGCTGCCTTTCCTCTAGTCTTAACACTGCTAAATTAGAGACAGCTTTGCGCAAAATTCGAAACCAACCAACAAAGAAACTCTCTATAGAACTTGTATATCTAAATTACATGTAGAACATCTATGTTGAGAAACAAGCTGAAAATTGAACAAATATCATATTTGATTTTTCATAATAAAAAAAATTCTAAATACCTGTTTTATCACAAACATTAACTTAACTAACTCATGTACTCGATTAAACTAGTATCAATTTAAAAACTTTTGTGGTTATATAAAGCTTACATAAGTAAACGTTTTCCGTTTATCAACTGGTCACCAGGGGCTCAGCGGTATAACTTTATGTATAAACTCAAAATTTTATGAAGTACTTTTATACGTTAGTTGTCGTTATTTTTTACTATTTATCTTCTTTACCCTGTGTACTAAAATAATAACAGTATATTTTATAATAATAACGCTTACGAAAGTTTCCTCAAAGTATGCTGTGTAAAATATTATTGTAACGAAAGCATGAAAAATCAATTAAGATAACCAAATTAGATGGAATACCGTTGTATTAACCAAGAGAGATAGGTAAGGTATTGTTAGAATAAAGAGATTTTGGTAAGGTGTTGTTAGAATAAAGAGAGATAGGTAAGGTGTTGTTAGAATAAAAAGTGATAGGTAAGGTGTTGTTAGAATAAAGAGAGATAGGTAAGGTATTGTTAAAATAAAGAGAGATAGGAAAGGTATTGTTAGAATAAAGACAGATAGGAAAGGTATTGTTAGAATAAAGAGAGATAGGTAAGGTATTGTTAGAATAAATAGATCATAAATAGTAGTGTCGTGTTAACCAAGAGAGCCAGGAAAGGTATTGTTAGAATAAAGAGAGATAGGTAAGGTATTGTTAGAATAAATAGATCATAAATAGTAGTGTCGTGTTAACCAAGAGAGCTAGGAAAGGTATTGTTAAAATAAAGAGAGATAGGTAAGGTATTGTTAAAATAAATAGACCAAAAATAGTAGTGTTGTGTCAACAAAGACAGCTATGAAAGGTATTGTTAGAATAAATAGACCATAAATAGTAGTGTCGTGTTAACCAAGAGAGTTAGGAAAGATATTGTTGGAATAAATAGACCAGAAATAGTAGTGTTGTGTTGTGTTAACCAAGAGAGATAGGTGAGGTATTGTTAGAATAAATAGACCATAAATTATAATGTTATGTCAACCAAGAGAGATAGGAAAGGTATTGTTAGAATAAATCGACCATAAATAGTAGAGTTGTTTTAACCAAGAGAGGTAGGAAAGGTATTTTCAGAATAAATAGACCATAAATAGTAGTGTTGTGTTGATTAAGAGAGATAGGAAATGTATTGTTAGAATAAATAGACCAGAAATAATAGTGTTGTGTTAACCAAGAGAGATAGGAAATGTATTGTTAGAATAAATAGACCAAAAATAGTAGTGTTGTGTCAACAAAGACAGCTATGAAAGGTATTGTTAGAATAAATAGACCATAAATAGTAGTGTCGTGTTAACCAAGAAAGATAGAAAAGGTGGAATTAGAATAAATAGTCCACAAGTAGTAGTGTTGTATTAACCAAGAGAGATAGGAAAGGTATTATTAGAATAAATAGACCAGAAATAGTAGTGTTATGTTAACCAAGAGAGTTAGGAAAGATATTGTTGGAATAAATAGACCAGAAATAGTAGTGTTGTGTTGTGTTAACCAAGAGAGATAGGTGAGGTATTGTTAGAATAAATAGACCATAAATTATAATGTTATGTCAACCAAGAGAGATAGGAAAGGTATTGTTAGAATAAATCGACCATAAATAGTAGAGTTGTTTTAACCAAGAGAGGTAGGAAAGGTATTTTCAGAATAAATAGACCATAAATAGTAGTGTTGTGTTGATTAAGAGAGATAGGAAATGTATTGTTAGAATAAATAGACCAGAAATAATAGTGTTGTGTTAACCAAGAGAGATAGGAAATGTATTGTTAGAATAAATAGACCAAAAATAGTAGTGTTGTGTCAACAAAGACAGCTATGAAAGGTATTGTTAGAATAAATAGACCATAAATAGTAGTGTCGTGTTAACCAAGAAAGATAGAAAAGGTGGAATTAGAATAAATAGTCCACAAGTAGTAGTGTTGTATTAACCAAGAGAGATAGGAAAGGTATTATTAGAATAAATAGACCAGAAATAGTAGTGTTATGTTAACCAAGAGAGTTAGGAAAGATATTGTTGGAATAAATAGACCAGAAATAGTAGTGTTGTGTTGTGTTAACCAAGAGAGATAGGTGAGGTATTGTTAGAATAAATAGACCATAAATTATAATGTTATGTCAACCAAGAGAGATAGGAAAGGTATTGTTAGAATAAATCGACCATAAATAGTAGAGTTGTTTTAACCACGAGAGGTAGGAAAGGTATTTTCAGAATAAATAGACCATAAATAGTAGTGTTGTGTTGACCAAGAGAGATAGGAAATGTATTGTTAGAATAAATAGACCAGAAATAATAGTGTTGTGTTAACCAAGAGAGATAGGAAATGTATTGTTAGAATAAATAGACCAGAAATAATAGTGTCGTGTTAACCAAGAGAGATATGAAAGGTATTGTTAGAATAAATAGACCAGAAATAGTAGTGTTGTGGTAATCAAGAAAGATAGAAAAGTTATTATTTAAATAAGTAGACCAGAACTAATACTGTTGTGATAAGCTGGAGATAAGAGATATTGTTCAAATAAATAGGTTAGACAGAATTGTGTTAAAGTAATTAGGATAATATATTGTTTTTTGAGTAAGGAGTCTAAAGGAACATTACTAAAGTAAGCAAAGTAGAGACATTGCTGTATCCAGGTTCTAGAAAACATTAAATAGGGTTATAAGGTTTGTGAAAGTTTCTCTAATAAGCAAGCCAGAAAGGCCATTGATTGAAACTTGTATAATTTTGTTAGATAATATAATTTAAATAATAAAGTTTGATATTATGTAAAACACCCTATATTTATGCACTTCATTAGGAAACACAAATGGAAAACAGTCTATGAAGCCTAATCTAAGGAACACATTTGCCAGCTTGTTAAGTATCTTGCTTAAATAAAGTGCGATGAAAGAAGGAAATGAAAGGAATATTTCTTGTCAGGATGTGTTCAGAATTATTTATTTATACTCAGTCGATATAAAGGCTTAATAATATATTATATAATCCTTTTAGTAGCATATAATGTAGAACTTTGCTAACTGCGATGCCACCTACAATTTTGTACCCGTTTACACTCTCGTCCTTAAGACAGGCGCGTGGCTACAGCCAGTTTCAAATTCTCTTTGTTAACCTGAAGACGCCCGGCATGGCCAAGCGTGTTAAGGCGTGCGACTCGTAATCTGAGGGTCGCGGGTTTACATCTCGGTCTTGCCAAACATGCTCGCCCTTTTAGCCGTGGGGGCATTATAATGTGACGGTCAATCCCACTATTCGTTGGTAAAAGAGTAGCCCAAGAGTTGGCGGTGGGTGGTGATGACTAGCTGCCTTCCCTCTAGTCTTACACTGCTAAATTAGGGAAGGCTACCACAAATAGCTCTCGAGTAGCTTTGTGCAAAATTCCAAAACAAACAAACAAACAAATCCTGAAGATGACCTAAGAAAGTCGAAACGTTATTCTGTACTTTATTTTAGTTAAAGTTTTAATACCCATACTAGCCGGCTTAAGAATACAACTTTGCTAAAATTTTTAAGCCTATATGTAGGCCTAAGATTTTAAAGGGCTGATCTGTTCTGAAAGTTCAATATTAGTGATTCAGTTATTAGTACTTTAAATCGGAAATATTTCGCCATCAATATTTTAAGGGTCGTTTAAGGTAAAGGCAGCTAACCTCTTTTAAAATATATTTAATGTATAAAATGAATGAAGTATATGTAAAAGAACAGCTCTAAATATAGTACTATAAGATGTAAGCACCAGCTAAAGAAGGAATACGTTGTTTAGACTCATAAATCTAATAGTTCGTTTTTCTCATGAATAGGTTGATGTGAGTGATTATTTCTGACATTTTAGTAAAATTAAATAGAGCTCCATATAAAGTTTACCACGGAATTCTAGACAATTTTTCAAAAAACACGTGCTGCAGTATAATCACCCATCGAATAGCCAGAGGTATAAAAGTGTACAAAATGTGTATTTTGAAGAAATCTACTTGAACACCTTATTAATACCCAAGGCTATAAGAGATGGAAGCGCGTCACTCATGCCAGCCTTCGAAAAAATAAATCTAATTTATAAAACGGAATCGCTTTAACTGACCTAACAGTTACACAAACTAACAAGTTTACTGGCGTCTTGCAATTAGAGAATAAAATATAGCGAATTTCATGTTTGGATTTGATTATAGTTTAATATACTTCTGAAGGTTTCTTATTTTTCATGTCGTTATTATTATTTCATTGCTTTAAATTTGCTTTCTAGGATAATTCATTAGACTTTGTTAAATTGTCTGGAGTCATTATTTTAAAATGAACCGGCATAACCTGGTATTTAAGGCTCTCGACTCTCAATCTGAGGGTCATGGGTTCGAATCCTCTTTGCCAAACATGCTTGTTCTTTAAGCCATGAGGCGTTATTATGTTACAGTCAATTCCACTATTCATTGGTAAAAATAGTAGTCCAAGAGTAGATGGTGGGTTGTGCTGGCTAGATCCTTTCCCTCTTATCTATCAGTAGAGACAATTAGCGCAAAAGACAAACCTTTTAAAAGGTATTCTGGGATTTTCAGGCTTAACTTAGTTCTCGTATTTGGATATTTTTGTAACTAATGATTTTATAATAATCGTGATTTTTAAGGTGTGTTTTATTTCTCAAAACCATTGTAACATTTGTTTTTAAAATTTGTTCTCACATAGCTTTTTTTCAACGTCCATATTTTGGATCAAGGGTTGCCGTCTTTTCGTGGTTATCTTCATATCTTTTGGATCAAGGGTTGCTGTCTTTTAGTGGTCATCTCCATATTTTGTCTTCTTGTCGAGCATCTGAGTAACTTCTTGGGGTGACGTTAACTCGTTATGACTTACCTTCTCGTCTTACTTTTCAAACATCAAGAAGTGACTTTTGCCAGCACCATAGATTTATCATGACTTGTCTTTTGCAAGAATCTTTAAGTCACTTCATTATTTGTACTCTTCCAAGACCCCTCGAATCATCTGGACATTTTATCTCCATGAACGTTTTAATAGTACTATTATGTTATGAAATGCTACCTTTTCGTAGTACCCTTGCAGTATCATACCTTTAATATTCCAGAACCAATGAACTATCAAGATTCATCTTTGTCCAAACAACTTTGCGATACCAAGAGAAGTACCTAAGAGTTCGTATTCGTATAAATGCAATAATCCTGTAATAAGATAAGTTCTCAAGACTTAATGGTAAAGATAAACCCCGATGGCCAAATGAAGTATAATTTTTTTTTTCCTTCATTTGGCCATCAGAGTTTATCTTTGACCAACATCAATCAACTATTTGGGTAATCTTTCATAAGTATTACTGATCCGTTAGGGTTAATCTTCCACTTGTATCAGTTTTGCATTAGATTTATATCTTGTTAATATCACTAAGTCAGTATAATTTATCTTTCATTAGTACTACTTAGACACTAGGGCATACTTTTACCAGCATGAACCAACCACCAAGACTTATTTTTTTTTACTAGGATTGCTAACATAACTAAGCCACCATGTATTATCTTTCGCCAAAATCAACTAGTCACTAGGACTTATTTTTACTTGTATTACTAACACTACAAAGCCACGAGGGTTTACCGTTCACCACCATCAGTAAGTCATCATTGTTTATTCTTGTCAACTTTATTTCAAGATACCATAAGTTGTTAAATCTTATTTTCTTCTAGTGTCATAGGGTATAAGAACCAAATATTTTTTTATTGTACCATTACGAGGCCTGGCATGGCCAAGCGCGTAAGGCGTGCGACTCGTAATCCGAGGGTCGCGGGTTCGGGCCCGCGTCGCGCTAAACATGCTCGCCCTCCCAGCTGTGGGGGCGTATAATGTGACGGTCAATCCCACTATTCGTTGGTAAAAGAGTAGCCCAAGAGTTGGCGGTGGGTGGTGATGACTAGCTGCCTTCCCTCTAGTCTTACAATGCTAAATTAGGGACGGCTAGCACAGATAGCCCTCGAGTAGCTTTGTGCGAAATTCCAAAACAAACAAACAAACAAATGTACCATTACGTCACCAGGGCTAACTTTCTTCTGATATCAGAGAGCATCAGGACCTACGATTTTATCATGGTATCATTAAATCACCAGGTCTTACCTTCTTCTGCTATCATAAAGCATCAGGACCTATGGTTTTATCGTAGTATCATTAAGTTACCAGGTCTTACTTTTTCCCAGTATCCTTGAGCTTTAAGATTCATCACTTTCAACTCTACATATTTGAGCGTACCATCTGGATTGAACTCTAAGTTGGGCTCTTCGTCACTCAAGGGAATGCTGACGTTTCGAAGATACCTTATCAAAAAATATCCACACACACACGGATATATATATATGTACATACATAATTATATTTATATTTACAGTTAAAGAGATAATAACATAAGCATTTTTTCAAACTGAATTGTATCTAGTTTAAAATAAAACAGGTTTTAAATAAACTCGTAACAATATTCAAATTGCTATTTGTAAAATGTTAAAATTTTAGTCTGACAAATACACTCCGTGAATTCGCGTGGTAAGATATTTTTCTTAACTACGCTGGATAACAACCGCAAACGACTTCCTCTACAGAACTTATATTTTAGTCACTTTTTATTAATAAACAGTCAGAACTTAATATATTCATTAATTATCTAATTAATGTTTGTAATCATTTAATCTGAGACAGAATCTGAGGAAAAATTCTTATTGGTGGGGAACTCTATATCTCCATCTAGATGGAGCGGTTCTTCAAGTTCATCTAAATATATTTAGTGATAATTTCTTCAACAGTACATTACAGGTTTTAGATTAGAGTTTTACGTTATGCATGCTGGAACAGGAATTATACAATGAACCTTCTGTAACCTCTAGCACATTCAGTGTTAAAATCAGTTAGGACTAGCTTGAGTGTTATTCATGTTAATCTCAAACACGTATTGAACAATGAACTATCGACGGCCTATGATACATTCAGAGATAAATGTTCGATTTCACATCTTGTTTGACAGTTATAAACAAAGCATACATATATACGTTAAATAATGAAAAAAAAACTATAAAAACTTCTGTCAAGACATGTTTATTATAAATGTGTATTCATCATCCTCACAATACTGAACAGCCAATGGTTATCAGAAGATCAGTAGTAACTATAGAATGTTAACAATGGCGGCATCTATAAAACGGAAGAAAGAGAAAAAATATTACGTTATTGAATAAGGTTGACGTCACTTAAAGATCATTACCGTGTAACCGTGTCAGAGTAGGTTTTGAAATGTTATTGATAAATTAACTATGAAACTTCCACTTTCTCTCAGAAGCAAAAGTAAGAATACGAGATGTTCTTATCTCAACAGTACATTGTATAAACTATCATTTAATACACAGTTTTAACTGGTTACTCATAAGAAGTTAGAATTAAGCCTAACATTTTTATAAACACTTGATTCCTTATTTAGTCCGTCAGGAATTCTCAATAATTACAAGAGTATATAATAATAGTATTTCAGCCATACTATATTTATCAGATTCGTAGTTCACGACGAGTTTTGCTCAATCCAGGCCTCATTATAACATCTTATAACAAGTGTAATTGAAGTCATTTTTCGGGGACTTATAAAAAACCTACACACCAGAACTGTTTTATTTTGTTGTTTAGGTGTTGTTCTCTGGTAACTAAGTCGAATGGCTAGTTAGATTTTCACCAGTTTTTAAATCATTTTCTTAACTCTTTGAACTAATTTTACTTCTCGACTATGACATTTAGATTTCGAGTAAAATTGGATAAAAGAATGATAGAGGTGTGACTTAGAAAAACTTCTGACGACTACTGTTAGAAAGTTACCGACTGTCAGATAAACAACCGGGATTTGTTTGTTTTTACACTACAGTATGTGTTTGTGTGTTTTCTTATAGCAAAGCCATATCGGACTATCTGTTGTATCCACCGAGTGGTCAGATGATCTGGTTTGAATATCTCCATCATATAGGAACCTTGTAATAACCTGAAGTATATTCTTACCTGTTCATGCAAACCCACAAAGTTCTTTGCTAAGACCAATGACTTACACGTCTAAGAACGCTATCTGTGAAATGAGTTGTGAACAGTGTTTGGTCACATACATAGGTAAAGCTGTTCAATACATGAGCATGTTCGTGTCTTTGCTAGTCTTGATAACAGAAATGTCTCCTCTGTACATTAAGTCAAATAATTTGACATTTTTAGATAACTGTGATAACTTTCTTGACAATAAATCTGTTCTGATTCAATCTAAATACAGTTCTATTAACTGGAGGATTTCATTGTCTTTTGCTTTTGTTTTTTCCAATCTTTGCTTGGTACTCCCACACGTTGGTAGGCGTAATTGGCGTATAGTTTTGTCAATGTATTTATGTTACAGCCACCACGTGTGTGTTTAGATAGATCTTCAGATTGGAATATATTTTGTATTTTGAAAGGTGATATAAATGTCATTTATAGTTGAATTTGTTGACAAAGCGTTTTGATTATTCTTAAAATTTGTGTCATCACTATGAAACTTGAAACTTTGTTTACCTAAAAAAGGAACAATCACTCTTAATGGGTATCAATCAACAGTACATGGTTCCTTTGGAGGTTCAAATTTGTGAGAAATGAACTTGTGTGTCAAGGCTTGAATAAAATTCAGGGGGTAGCAGTTGTTCGTTAATATGTTCTGTAAGGTGATTATTTCAGTACGAGGAGAGAAGTAGTCAGAACAGAGGTTATATGTTCTATTGAGAAACTGTGAGGTTATGTTGTATTCATGTATTTATTTCCATTGGCATTAAAGAACCAGTCCTGGAAATATCACTAACAAGGACATACATTTTGTCACACGGGCTAAAGAGTTAATATATAAAATCAGTTCTAGGAATGCATCAAATGCACCAGTCTACCTGTATCTGGAAAGCTTTGCACTAAGAAGGAAAGAAACAGTATCGAACTTGGACTACGATGTAAGTTTATGAGTTTAGGCTTCCGTAACGTGACGTAACATTAATTCTACAATGTCGGCGATTGATTAGTTATCGGCTTCGCACTTAACGTCTATGGGATCAAACTAATTGAACAGTACTCACTTGAAAAACTGTTCTCCTTTCTTCCAATGTTCGGTAGAAGACCCATTACACTCCAAACCCGGAGAGAGGGTTTTATTTACATTTCGAGGGTCGTTCAGGAAAAGTTCTAGGCCATAACCGAACACGTACAGCGCCCGCTCGAGCTCATCCAAAAGCCGCGCCTTAGTAGCGTTGAAATGGACCCCTAGAGGAAGAAAGACAAGTATTAACTTAGGTTGTGGCCGGGAATGCAGGAGCAAACGTCTGGTTCTGGAAATTGTCCCCTTCTTCCAGGTTTCCCTATGTTTTTGAGAACTATTAAGACAATTTCCTCTGTAGTTTCCTTCAACCATTCTTTCATAGAAATTCCCGTTTTGCATAAAATAGCATTCTTTACTCTCTATTTTCTGTGTATATTAAAACAAGTATGAACTTCCAATCAAAGTATGTGTTATTTTCTATCTACGTTATCACTTCCGTTTTTTATTTCCTATTTACGTTCTTACTTCCGTTTTTTATATTCTACTTAAGTTCTTACTTTTTTATTTCCCACCTACGTTCTTACTTTAGTTTTTATATTTCCTGTCAATGTTCTTACTTATACTATCTACATAGTGAGACGTTCCGGATTGTTGTTTTCTCCCTACAAACTAGAACAGCAACAATAATGTTAAACATTTTCTAACTGAAACATTTTGCATTTTTAGTGAAACACTTTTGTTTGATATTATATACATCTATAAGTTACGTTTTTCTATACATGCTAATTTTAGATCATTAACATTTACCTAAACTGTTAATTCGTATGTGATACTCATAAGACGAACAGGACTTATATATTAAGATTTAATACCATTGTAAACTTTATACCTCACTTACAGGGTTAAATTAAACAGTACCTTTATAATTACACTACACAATAAAATATTGCTACTGGAAAAAACTCAAGTGATTTAGGAGAATTTGATGGTACTAATTTTGACATTTGACTATATCTTTTCCAGATTTTGATTTACTGTAATAATCCTATGTTTTATGAGAACTAATGAAATTCCCTGCAATTCCCTTCTTACAATATATATGTGCTTTGAAACGTAGTTTACATGGACAGTTTAATGGGTAAGAGGCATACACTTCTCATAAATCCAAACATTAACTGTATTATATTGGAGTAAAGTTCCAAATATATTGTTTATATATGCTATTTGTTCTCGATATAATAATAGCAAATTGCACCACTTTTGCTTTATTTTTACGCTCATCTGCTCCACCTTGGAAGCACAAAAACCCTCATGTGCTCAGTTTGCTAGAATATTCGAGAGGTCCCTTGACTGAGCATAAATAGGGCGGAATCGGACGCCTTTTTCTCAGCTGCCTCTCATTCACTCAGTTGGTCACTTTGCCTCACTTTACGCACAGTCAAAACAAAGTCCGGTCTTCTTCCTCACATCATTCCTACGATATATATATAATTAAATTCTACAAAGCTTTACTTTTAAAATATTTTAAGTTCTAGTTCTCTAAACATATTTATTTTATATATTTTTTTAGAAAATCATTTGAAATTCTGTTTACCTCCAGTTCAAGCAGACATCACCCAAACAGTTTCTGTTACAGTTATGGAAAATATATTACGGTTTCACGAAGGAAGAACATTACACTTAAAGTAATGGTAGTGTACTATCACTATTTTGGCTGCAAAATTGGTGAATAAGAAAAAAAAAACATATGGGCCCTACGCGTGTGTTGCACAGTTTTTCATATTTAGCTTGATATAGTAGCTGAATAAGAAGAAAGCGAGTATGTCATTTACAGTTCCCATGATATGACCAAAACCCAAATATTATCTAGGTGGCTGTTAGTTTTGTATGACTAATGTTTCTGGATATTCAGGCAAAACTAAACAATACATTAACTATCCAGATATTGCATCTGCAATAAAACCAGAACCTCATGTGGATAATCTTCCAGTACCACAGTCCCCAGCAAATTAGGAAACAGAAGAGTTATCCTGTGAAGAAGACAATGAACCATTTTCATCTAATAGTTCTATTCCTGTATTACCTCAATATAAACTGCCTTATCTGATCACACAAGAAGACTAAATGATCTGATTTGTGACTTGTCAAAGAAACATAGGGTACTTCTTGGCTCCCGTTTACACCAATGAAATTTATTGTCTCCAGGAACAACAGTTTCAATTTATCAGTTATCAATTTATCACCACGAAAGTCGTGCTACAAAGTTTCACTGCGGTATACAAAATACTTTGCTTTCTGTTCAAATACTGATGCATTAAGTGCAGAACATCATCCAAACTAAAGGAAACTTTTTATCGACCCCATTACAGTTAGTTTGAAAGCTGTAGATTTGCACAATTGGAACACAAAGCACATGTTATGAGTATGAAAGAAACTTATCTAAGCAAACAGATAATACATTCCTCAATGCAGTTTTCAATAAATAAATAAAGTTATAAAAGAAAGAGTTGTTATTTTCACTGTACATAAGAAAATTTTAAATAAATCTATCGTAACGCGAAAAACTAGATGTGATAAATAAGTTCCAACATGATATTTAGAATCAGTATCGTCAAACCACTCAGAAACATGTGTTTTTTTCTCTAGTCGCAGAAAAATGTTTTTGTTGTTGATCGGCGATTAACAAAGTTTCCTTAATTTTTATTAATTTTGGCTATGAACCATGATGAAGTGAGTCTGTATATAACAGAAGAACTGACGGAGAAAGGTCGTAATTTTAGCTGTTAACCAGTTAGATAGAAAACTCTGTTCAGACGTTAAGTACAAACATACACAACTGGCTATATACGTTGAGCCCACTGTTGGTATCGAAGCCTGAGTTTTAGCATTATAAGCCATCATACTACTGATCTATCAAACAGCGAATAAGAAAGCAGATGAAATTTAGTTGGTTTTATTGTTGATAACCGAATGATTAGATGAGGTAGCAAAACTAGATAATAATATAACTTGTTTGTTTAATTCTGTATAAAGCAACAGGAAGACTGTCTGCAATATCTAGACTAGAGGGAAGGTCAGAACCATCCACAACCAATTCTTTTATCAACGAATAGTGTCATTGACTGTAACATTACAACGCATCCACGGTAGAAAACGCAAGCATGTTTATATAAGGGTTTCGAACCCGTGACCCGCAGATTGCGAATCGACTGCCCTAACTACCAAGTCTAGAAGAGCAGTTTGTTTCCTTGAAATTAAGCACAAAGCTTCACAATGGGCTCTCTATGGTCTGCCCACTACTCGTATTGAAACCTACTCTATACATACCGCTTTGTCACTGGGAGTGAGGGTGGACACAAGAACAGAGTGAGATGGTTGGACGTAAACTAAAAAACAAATGGGCAATAATAGATGGCTGAATTAATTTGTGCCACTCCCCCTTTATTTGTCTCTCACTGGTAGAGTGGTAAGTCTACGGATTTACAACTCTAAATTCAGAAGTTCGGTGGACACAGCAAATAGCCCGATGCGGCTTTGGTATAAGAAAAACAAATACAAAATAACACACACATACCTCTAAATATAGAAATATCTGCTATTTTCTTTAGTTTCACAACAAGTAAATGTTATGATGTTACAGTCTATAAGCTTAAACTTATGATGACTGACATCTGATAAGTTATACTAGTTAAATCTTCCACTTTAATATTTTGTTATCGTATTTTCATCTAATGTGTAACTCGAGCGATTATGTTTTAAACGTAACTAAAACACGTGTAATTTTCTCATCTTAAAGATACCAAACGCTGCCGCGCCGGTCCAGTAAATCGATATTTGAAACGAAAGTGCATAATCAGATATTAAGTGGAACTCGTTCATTCATTATAGAAATAAATGTTTGACGTTTTGTTTAAGAGACTTACCATAAAACTGTTCCTCGTTCAATAAGAATGGACATATTATATCCCAAGTTAAAGCTTCAGCAGTAAGTGAGATTAGTTTCAAGAAGAGATATGACGTTCCGATTACTGGTGGGATAAAGAACACAAGATTTAATGGTGTATTAGGTTCTAGTATTTAAATAAAATATAACTTTAACCGCCATGCCTGTTGTAATTTGTAATAAAATAATGCTTTTAACTAGTAAGTAAATTCGAATCAAAACTATTTAATTTGTACCATGCTTTAGACGGTGAGACTTATTTCATTATTCATAATAAAGCATTAAACCATATCTTTGCACATCAGTCTACGTACTTAATTAAACACGAGTGAAGTAACCGAATCAGTTAATTTAGTGGTACTTTCTTTCTTAGCTCGTTACTTGAAAGCAGTACCAAGAAACCATTTCTTCCTGCCTATGCCTAATGTATCTCCGTCTTTTAGCACAGATGGTTTGTTTGGTTGTAGTTGAGCACAAAGCTATACAATGGGTTATCTGCATTCTGCCCTCCCCCGCGCGTATCGAAACTCGGTTTCTAGCGTTGTAAGTCCACATACATTGCAATCAATTGTTCTTTTTGTTTCCTGCCAGTCTCGGCAGATGGCTGTCTAACAAATAACCAATCACATCATGTATATAATGACTGCTTAAAATGGTCAATTATTTCTATGCTTGTTCAGCTCATGATGTCTGAAATATCTAAAAAATATGACTTCATATAACTTCCTGATGAGATTCATGACTTTCGCACGGAGTTAAATGATCATTATTATAGTCGAAAATGGAGGAATACCAACGACATAAACAGAGTTAGTAGAAGATGTGTTATTATGTAGACTACAGGAGCGGAGGCCCGGCATTGTCCAAGTGGTTAGAGGGCGCTTAACTCGCAGTCGCGTGTTCGATCCCCGTTCCACCAAACATGCTCACCAGTTCAGCCGTGGGGGCTGTCAAAAAAGTGTCAGTCAACCCCACTTTTTGTTGGTAAAAAGGTAACCCAAGAGTTGTCGGTGAGTAGTGATGACTATTGGTTTGTACTCCATCTCGTTTAGTACATTTAATGGACTTCTTTAAAACATCGATTTTGTTTTTGTTTTCTTCACTGAAAACATTGGTTTGTTCTCCATCCTGCTTAGTCCATTTCCTGCGTTAGAAATCCAAAGCGTCGCAAAATTCCACTTTGAGAATATAGATTTGTTTTTAGTTCACTTCCCTAGGGCAGCCATTCTTAATCATAATGTCGCCTATACGGGATTTAAACCAGTAATCATTGACGGTGACAGTTTCCCACTCACTGAAGTTTACGGACGCAGCGAGTTTTATTAATAGTGGTGTTTTCGGTAGATAGCTTTCGGTGAATGATGCTAAAGTAGTAAGTGTCCCTTTATAGCTCAACGGGAAGCTTTATGGATTATGATCTTAAACTTGGGGTTCGATTCCTGCCTTGGGCACAGCGCAAATAGCTCAGTGAGCTTAAAGAAAACAAACAGTGTTAATACGAATGTGAGCGTAGTAAAAATGCTACTGTGGTGTTCTGAGCCAGAGGTTCCCAAACATTTAAACCTGCGATGCTTCACATCAGAAAGAAAATTCATTCCGGAGTCACTAATGAATAAATACACTAAAAATGGAAATAATAGGTCACTAGCACCAGTGTGCTTTAAGTGTTTAGAATATAAAGTTATTTAAAATATCAATATTTAAAGAAAGATTTTTACTTCTACTTACTTGTTCAAAAATTTCTGTTTGCAAAATTTGTATCAGTAAAGGTACAGTGTACTTATTTATTTACTGGTGGCTCGGATGGGCTTGCTTTTATTCACAAAGGACTTCAATACTTGGAGTTTTTGTTGTTACCGGTAAGCGCAAATCATCTTCAATACTTAGTCTCTTTTTAAATTTGGTCTTTGTAGTTGTATACAGTGAAAACGTTTGCTCACAAAGATATGTTGTTGGAAAATGCAACAAAAATTTCAAAGCTCTGTTACTTATTTCAGAGTATTCCATGGCCATTTGAATCCCAAATTGTGTAATTTTTTTTCTACTAAAATTTTGTTTTTAGGGTGGAATTAACTGAAATTTCTATAAGCTGTTCTTTCTCTTTCAAAGGCATGTCGTTGGTATTTACAGAATCAACAAAGAGACTTTGAATCCACAGTAATTTTTCTAAATGAGGAATCATTCTGCATCTTCATACAAGTAAATTTCATTCATAAGTAAAAAAACAACAAACAACTGAGATTTACAAAGCAATCACGTTCTTTCATAAGTATAAATTAACCCCAAAACTTTAGCTTACGTTGAAGCGCTTCCATTTTACCCTGAGCTTTGAAGTACATTACCATGGTACCCTGCATTGCAATATTCACTTCATTTAGATAGACAAATACGTCCGAAATGTAACCCATTTTTTTATACAGCATTTTTCCCTTGATGTGTATGCAAGTTCAAAATGGCATTCAGATAAAAAGAAACCTATCTCCTCACGCAGTTCGTAAAACCGAGCAAGCAATTTTCCCCGAGAAAGCCATCGAACTTCAGTATGAAGCAGCAACTGTATATGCAAACTTCCCATATCCTTACAGACTAAACTGAAGATCCTCGCATTGAGTGGTCTTGATTTTATAGAATTAACTATTTTTATGACATCACCCAATACCTCTTTTAAATCTTCTGGCATTCGTTTCATTGCAAGTGCATGACGATAAAGACAGCACTGGATACTCTCGATGTCAGGGTTTTTCTTTTTTATGTGTGCCACTGCGTCTGAAAATTTTCCAATCATAGCTGCAGCTCCATCAGTGCAAATACTTGACCAAAGCTGCCATTGGATATTGTGTTCTTCCATAAATAAATCGATCAGTTTAAATATTTCTTCGCCTGTTGTTTGAGTAGGCAAAGGTTTGCAAATTAGCATGTCTTCTTCAAAATTAGCTTCGTGAATATAGCGAACAAACACAGGCAACATCACATAACCTGCGACATCTGTTGAGAAAAAGTTGGACTCCTTTTACTCGCCTTGTTAACTACGTAAAGCAATTTGCTGACATATCCTTGATTCTTCTAGAAACCAATTTGTCAGAAAGAGACACAGAGTTAATGTTTTTAAGAAATTTCTCATCAATTGTGCACTCTATCAAATCTTTTGCGCATGGCTTTATCAAATCTTCTGTAATTCTATGAGCTTCACCTGCTTTTGCAATACGGTAACTAACACGATATGAAACAATAAGAGCACCTTTCTTGTCCTGATGAACAAACAAACAAAATGTAGCTTTCCTTGTATTTAATTGTAAACACTTTCTTTTGAAATACTCGGAAGTTAGATTTTTTAATCAGGAGTGTTTGGTTCTAGATGCCGTTTTAGCTTTGCTCGATGCAAACTATTGTTACTCAACACTGTACCGTATTCAACACACAACTCACTCGGTCTATCTTCATTACCTGTCCATGTAAAACCATATTCAATAAAACTTTCATCTTTCTTGTTTCAGTAGTTCTTGTATCATTCTGAGTTCAAGTGCTTGCACACGACGATAACGCCAATAAATTCGTATTAGGCCTAGGAAGATTTTCTACTCGTATCTGATTTATTACTGCTTTCAGCCACTTATCCATTATAAGGGTGACAACTAATTATTAATTTATCTAAAAACATACTCTTATATCTTTGGCACTTCAAAAGTATTTTCACGGACACAAAATAGCTTCTTAATGAAAACCCGTTCAAGCACTTGAGTTTTACCATCATACAATGACATGCTGACCTGAATATCAGTGTTGCCATAACAAAGTTAAAAATAACAATTTGTGCAAAAAAGGCTAGGCCACTAGAATAATACATTTTTCTGAAAGAAAAGGGTGACCTGTTATTATTTCTAAAGGTAACATATTATTTTTACATTTTTTTAAATTTTAACAGAAGTTTTTAAGCCAAATAAAATATTAAATCAGATCTGACATGCATCTAAATCTCGAAAGAAATTAAATATGAAGTTATGCGGGCGTATGACGTCATAGAGCTAATTGGTACCAAGTTTGTCTCATTAAACTGCAACGAATCTAACCTAACCTAACAATTACCAATTATAATTGTCATAAATATAATTATACTTCATATACATTTACTTTGAAATTGAAACAACTGATACTGAATCTAATTGCATTACAATGCTTCAAATTTGAACTATGAACAAAGTTTTAGCTATGACGTCATGTTTTATTTCGTTCGAGATTTAGATCTAGTTTTTAAAAGACAGTTGGCATCACAATCCAAGATTGACCAATGTTTAATGGGAAATTACTAGGCTATCTTGCATCTCCAGTGACGCATGCGATCTTGAGATGGTGCCATATATACAAGCAATCAATGGTGCCACTGTCGAAGTTAGCTGAGATTGTTTTAACACTTTCACCGCGAGAACTTCCTCTAAGTTAAATAAAATCGTCTGGTGCTAGGCAGAATAAAATATTAAAAGGTCCAATACGCGATAAACGTGTTATATTAAAAGTATATTTTATATTATAAAAGTATATAATTTTAGGAAAAAATATAAATATTTTAAAATTTCCTAGCGGAGCCCCAGATAACTATGGCGGAGCCCAAGGGCTCCGCGGAGCATAATATGAAAAACCATCTAATCAATATGAAATGTATTATTATTATTGTATTAACAGTTTTAATTAACTCTAATCATGACTGGGTAAATCTCTTAGAATTTTCAAGTTAACCTCAAAATTAGCTGTATTGATGAGGTCAAAAATGGAAAGAATGTTGTATGGTTGTATGACTATCATGTGACAATTAAACATTTTAAAATGGTGTATATTATTATAAGGTTTCATACTTAGTTTAGGCCCAGCATGGCCAGGTGGTTAAGACACTCGTCTCGTAATCTGAGGGTCACGGATTCGAATCCATTCGCACCAAACATGTTCGCCCTTTCAGCCGTGGGGTCGTTATAATATTTCGCTCAATCCCACTATTCGTTGGTAAAAGAGTAGCTCAAAAGTTAGCGGTGGGTGGTGATGACTGGCTACCTATCCTCCAGTATTATACTACTAAATTAGGAACGGCTAGCGCAGATAGCCCTTGAGTAGCTTTGTGCGAAATTCAAAACAAACCAAACCATACTTAGCTTAAACAAAGATTAACACATTTTAACACTGTGTACATTCGGTTAAAGTCAGTATTTAGTTTAATTGATTAATTTAAATTAAGCACAAAGCTACACAATGGGCTATCTATGCTTTGCCCACCACATATATCGAAACTCGGTTTCTAACGGCGTGAGTCCGCAAACATGTAGAGCTGTGCCGCTGGAGGCCATTTTGTTTAAAACAAAGATTAAGTCGTCTTTAAACTGTATACGTTAAGGCAATACTAATAGTTAGTTTAAACAAAAATATTAAAACGTCTCAGAATGAGTCATAACAAACAACGAATTAAATGTTTTAAATAATGCTATGCAAGGTATTACTTCCATTACTAAAAACAAAACCAATAGATAAACAATACTTGGATGATAATTGTGAATTTTGTTTGTTTTCTATTAAGCACACACAACTACACAGTAGGCTGTTGTGCGGCGCCAATAACGGGTGTTGAAACCCGGTTTTTAGCATCATAAGTTCGCAAACGTACCACTGTGCCACTGAGAAGCAAAAGCGTGAAAACATTAAAACTTACAATTTATACTACTATGATATGTTCCTTCATGCGTGTGTAATGCTATTTTCAAAGTTTTTTTTACATACAATTTTTGTACTCTCTGTCACAGTATGTTCACGTGCTGAGGTTATCCAAATAAGGTAAGAAGACGTTCAGGTTGTTTGTTTATAAGCACAGAAATATTTTATACGTCACTTTTGTCGGTATAGAACAGTGCGTTAGTGAACGAACGAGACGTCGTTTTAGATAGTTTGGTCATGGATACTTTGTAAGAGAACGATTTTGAATGTGCAAGCCAACAAGTCACGTGAAAAATCACAGCCGATGTAAAGTTACAGTGAAATGGAGTGCACCATAAGTACATATCAATATTGTTTGACGTTATATAGACAGTGTGACACTGGTGAAATGTAATCGTGTTTAGAAAGTCTAAGTAACGGCCTTTTTTAGACGCAGAAAGAAGTTGAAACACGTCATAGAAAACGGTATATATTAAGCTATATGTTTATCTGCCACGAGTTAGAATAACCTCTAGAAATGGACATGTCTACACGGGGCTTCATGGACGAGCTAAAAAACCTGGGTGTCATAATTTATTTTCGTATCTCATAACAACAATGGACTTACGAGTCCAGTAAATTGATTTTGTTATATTAAAACGAATTTACATAAGCAAACCACCAAGTTACGTGACAACCAAAGCCAATATAACGTAGCGGTGAAAAGGCATGTATCAGAAGTAAACTCTAAAAATTAAAAACCATTGTGTGGGTAGTGTGACGTCACCGGAAATTGATCATTTTTGAGTTGAAAAATATACATACACTGAGACCATAAAGATATGTTCAGATCAGGGACTTAAAATTTCCAAGATAGCGGTATTTCTTGTATCTAGCGACATTGAAAAACAAAGGACTATGAATCAATTTGGGTATCAGGACCATCTAGAAAGAAACCTGAAACAAATTATATCTCAGAATGATAAAAAAAGAGCAGCGTCTTGAAATAAATGAGAATCCATGAGCACAAAAGTTAGTGGCAAATGCCGCCCACGTGCTCAAGGAGACCACAACATAATCAAAAATGATCTGTATTTAGAAATGGGACACACATTACAAAGACGTAAGTGTTACTTTTAAAACATATCCTTTCAACTGTCGCATACCCCAATCAACTAGAAAAATAAATCGAATAATTATGGTATTTGTTATAGAGACATATCGTTTCAAGCGCCTATGGATTTGTGTGCGATTGGGCTGCTAAAAAGTGAAATGGTAAATAATATTTCTTGTACACTGGGCTGATTATGGAAAGCCGGCAGAGAAGAACGGTGTGCTTTGAATGTGAAAGTTACAAAGAAGCATTTTGCAATGGAAACTACATTGCAGGGCTATTGTCAAAACTCACGGTCGTCAGGTAGTGCATGACCAGACATGGAGACATCAACTTTATCGAAGCAATGAGGCTTCAAAAGCGTTTCAGCAAAAAGTACTGAAACTCTGTACACACTTAATTAAAGTATTATCTTCTGAAGAAACTGCTAATAACTTGATGTTTTCAAACGCAAAAAAATCCTTAAGAAAAGGAACACTTGTAATACATCACGTGTTTGGTCATTTGCTGTATAATATTGATTCACTAAGATTGTGTCTCTGTCAAGTACAAATACTGCAAAGTCACGAAAGAATAACTACTTTTTTACTGTAAAAAGATTGTTAAGGTAACTATTCCCAGACATGTCACATACGTTATAAAGATAACTATCCTACACTCTGTCACGAGGTTGTCAAGGTAACTTTCTTACACATGTTGGCTTTCACTGCAGCTTTTTTTGACATCTTTCGCTGGCACTTCTTGACCAAACAAATGGATTAATACCAACTGTTACGGTGTGTGAACGTGCTTTCCAAGTTGTCGAAGTATTATTATAGTTAATCACACATGTCATAAGACATTAGTATTAGACCTATTATAATTTTAACAATGCATTCTTTATACAGTCCCCTGGACATTTTCATCATAAAGACTAGATAATAAATGCAGTGGTAAAAGCTATAATAGGCCTAGCACCCTAGCACTATCGTCATAGGATTAATCAAATGAATAGATTATGTTACAGTCTTCGTCAGTAAATCCTACGAGGTTAAACTAAAAGTGTAGTTCACATAACCTGACAAAACGCTGACCAGTCTACATTCTCCCACGAAACAAGCCAGTTTTAGAATTACTTTTGACTCACCTAACACTCAAATAAACACATAACAGCTTCTAACAAAACAAATTAGTCTTGGAATCATTTTTAGCTTACCTAGCATCCCGACAGGGAACTCCGACGGAGCATTATTTTCAGCTGTGCCGAAAACAGACTGTGTGACAATCCAGACGTAATTTTTACCAGTTATACCCAGCTCGTTAGCAGCTCCCATTATTTCAGCCCCTTCTTCCTTGGTTGAGTACAGCAGGATCACGCGAACTTCGTTGTGCTTGAGAAACGCGATCTCCTCGGCTATTTCTCGTCGTTTCTTCTTTTTAATGACAACTACATCTACGATGTCGTACCTGGAAAATGTGACCCAAAGTTCGATACGTTTTCTTTTTTAATTTTTAAAGATCTGTCATTATGTAGCGATCACGGTGATGAACAAAAATATAATATCTATTTAATCCAAAGATGACCCCTTAGTGAACTAATTCCCATACAGTCTAGTAGGAACAGTGCTGTAAAAACGACATGAGCTTAATCAGTGCATTCCAACAGCAGTGTGAAGGAAAAGAATGACACAGATTTCAACAGTTTCTGCTTAACAGAGGATGAAATCTCATTGGAACAAAGGAGTCTTTACGGTTCAGATGATATAAATCGATACTAAAGGAAATTTCCTCATTCCCTTTGTGTTTCGAATTATGAGCAAATAAAATATTTTGACAAGACTCATACATATCTAATAGCTAAGTTTGACGTCTTGGACCATTGTAACCCCTTTATATTTATACTTTGATAAATGAATACAAAAGAAAAGCCAACATACTTTTGTTTTGACTGAAACGTCACATTCAACTCTGTGCGTGTATAGACACTTATAAATTGGTAAAAATATAAAAGGTGCATGCCAGCGACATCTATTTTTTCATGATGTCTCCGTAGCCCTTTCAACCTAAAGTGGAGGTGTATAAACAATTAATAATCTCCTAAGTTAAGGAGTTTCACCTCTCTAAGGAAACATATATGTCACAAAATTTGCTTTAACCTTAGAAAACTAATAGACATCTAACTGAATCTCTGAGATTCAACTTACAGAAGAATAACTGAAGATATACTAAGACGGAACAATGAATTTTCTACCACGATTATGTTATTTTTGTGTTTCCTTGAATAACAATGCTCATCAAGCCTGAAGTCAAACAGCTGTGGAATTCTAGATTTTAACGACTTTGCTGTAATATCTTAATAAATGGAACTCATGTGAAAGTTTACTGTAGAAACCTTATAGTTATTTTAAACAGCCATTTTCTTTCAGAGACATCAATTCAACACAAAAGGGCCGATAAAGACTTTTTAATGTTGATTATTTAAACCTTGTTAGGGACTCATCGTGTTTCTTTTTCAATTAGAATTTTTGAAAACCCGAAAAGAGTTCCAAAAGACAAATAAACGGTCTTCTGGAATTCACCAAGAACAATGGCTAGAATGCACTTAACAAATATTAGAAAAAGAAATAAAGGAAGAAGAGATTGGTTTATTTTGGTTTGAATTTCGCGCAAAGCTACACGAGTGCTATCTGTGCATAGCCAACTTTTCTTTTGAATTGATACAATAAAGGGAAGGCAACTAATCACAGTTCCCATCGCTAAATCTTTTGTTACATTTATCTGTTTCTTTGTTTGTTTATGAATTTCGCGCAAAGCTACACGAGGGCTATCTGCGTTAGCCGTCCCTAATTTTGTAGTGTAAGACTTGAGGGAAGGTAGCTAGTCATTACTACGCACCGCCAACTCTTGGGCTAATCTTTTACCAACGAATAGTGGGATTGACCGTCACATAATAACGCACTCATGGATTAAAGGGTGAGCATGTTTGGTGTGACGGGGATTCGAACCCGCCACCCTCGGATTACAAATCGAATGCCTTAACCACCTGGCCATGCCGGGCCGTCGAGTGCCTTAACCACCTGACCATGCCGGGCCGTCGAGTGCCTTAACCATCTGGCCATGCCAGGCCGTCGAGTGCCTTAACCACCTGGCCATGCCGGGGCCACATTTATCTGACTGAATAATTAATTTCAACTGTTACTTAATTTGGCACTTCCCAGAGCGCAGAGAGAGTTTTTGTGGCAAGGGATCCAAACCCGAGTCTGGTAATTTACAATCCGGTCTTGCTAATCACTGGCCACGCTCGTTCCGAGTCTCTTGATAAAGATGACACCAAACACAGTTAATAATATATTCATAGTGCGCCAGTAACATTTTATTTAGTTTGAATATTACGCCAATTGAAACCATAGCTTAAGATCAAACTCAAAGTTTCGTGACATTTTTCTGCAAGTCACGAAGATAAACCACAATAGCTTATCATATCATCATAAGAATATCCAAGACCTTTTTATAAGACATTTGTAATTATGATTATGTATTCAACAATCAATTTCTTGAACAAATTTAAAAAAATTTGAAGCGACACTGCTTTATGTGTCGTGTGAAAGTGGATCATATGGATCCATAAACTGGATAGCTCATCTTTTTCTTTTACAAGTCTAGACGCTTTGTTACAGTAAAAACTTACTTTAAACACATACCAATTTCAAGACGAATTTGAATAACACTGACTTAAAACTTGTAATTTCTTTGTTACTTTAATACTTTAAAAAGTACAAAACATTTCGGGCTATAGCCGGAGCACGTACTTAATTATTATTAACACAATAATTTAATTATAACTCACGTATCTTGTGTAAAACTTACCGAGTTCTCATTGAGGAATTACTAAACGATTGGTATTAACTGAGTAAACTTTACCAATGTTTTACTAAAGACGTACTAAATGAAACGCATACGGTGAGTAAAAACTTACTGAGGTTTTACTGGCGGGACTTGCATTGCCTGGTGGACTTAAAAATGTTCGACTCGCAATCTGAGATTGAAGGATCAAAACCCAGTGCCAGATATACTCGTCCTTTCAGCCGTGGAAGTATTATAATGTTACAGTCAATCCTACTTTGCTTGTAAAGAGTAGCTCAAAAGATGATGAAGATGAGTGATGAAGGCTAGTTGCCTTTCCTTTAGTGTATCACTTGAAAATTATGAGCAGCTGGCACAGATATTATTTGAGTAGTTTTGGACGAAATTCAACAAACAAACAAACGATTTATTCACCGGCGACTTACTTAAAGAAAGGCATACCTTCAGTAAACTTTTCTGGCGGTTGAAGGTTCTACTGTAAACTTACTTAAAATCTGTGCTGTCCAAAACGTGGTTTCGGACAGCTCTGATGAAGTCGTCGTGTCCGCCGATCATTGTTGTTAGGATGGAAAAATGGTGCCATAAGTATCTCTTCATGATACTTAACATGGCTGCTGATTGATGCTTAACAGAGGATGCTAGCTGCAGGATGAGGGAATCTGAGACTTGCTAGAAAGAATCAACAACCTAATATCATATATGTCAAAACACACTGATGCTCTAAATCTAAACTAACCTATCATCAAATATGTGAAATGTATTAATACCCTAATACCAACCTAGCCTATCCCAATGCACGACAAATGTATTAATGTTCCTATTCTAACCTAACCTGTAATCAAGTGTGACAAACATAATGTCTAATAAATTTATTGTTTCAAGAAAAGAGGGAAAGAGTTTATCTTTTGTGGACTTGCGAACTAACCATGGACTATAACCAAACGTAACCATCAACAAGTAACAAGTAATCATTGACTATGACGCTCATTTTTTATACTTAGAGACAAGGTGAACTGAAATATTCACGAAATACCAATAAGAAACCCTAACAAAATAAATACCTTCCTTTAGTGGAGATTATCGTATTTATTTAATAGGGATTTAAGTGCGTATCTTTTATCCAGAATATTCTGTTTCTTTAATCGTGATTTAATGTTTGTCCTTTATTTGCAATTATCGTATTTTTTCTTTGTGATGCACTCTTAGTCCTCAATGGTTTATTAACATGAATTTCTCGTTAATAAATAAAAACATTATTGTACTTCTTGGTATAGTGCAAGAAATAATTGAAGCTATTTCATCAAGGAATCCTTTACTGTATAGAAAATAAATAACTGAGAACCAGGCACTTTCTTGGTGAAAGAACTGTAAGTAGTTGATGTACCGAGTGTGTTTTTGTATCTATGGTAAAGCTACTAAGATTATCTGGCCTTGTATTTTATCAACGTAAGACTATATGCCACAGTCCCTAATTTTTAACTGTTTACTAGAATAAAGGGAAACAATTACCAGCGCATTACCATTTATGCTAAAACAATGATTGCCATACTTATAATGCACGCAAAATTTAAAACAAGGGGAATATTTTGTGAAATAGCACAGATTCGAACCCTCCTCGCTAGCTCCGAAATCCTTAAGCCTAATTAAGGATTACCGGGATTTATATAGATAAAAAAAATGTTTTAAATCATTCTACGACAAGTAAAGAATTAGTAAATACGTTACAATGTGAAAATGATAATACCAAAACTTACCTGATTCTTATCCAATGGTATTGTAGTGATGAAACATGAAAAAGAAAACACAGAGAAAATTAGCACTAAAATATAGTTTACGGTGTTTCTTTCTATATCATTATCAGAAGCGAGGAAGTTAACTACTTCAACTAACTACCGTAATTAGTACATAATTATCTCAACTTCTGATGTATATATATATATATATCTCACCAGCAACAAATATAGCTATTAAACCAGTTTATAGATTTATACGTGAATACGAGCGATGCTATCATTTATTATTATGAAATTTAATCACATTCGTGAGAAGTGCAACAACAACAGTCGTGTATGTGTTTCAATGTGCACGATAGTTTAGAAGTTGATGCATTTTTGAAGATATGAAAATAAACACACTTATAATGAAAATTATTGTTATGGTAGCCTGAAATACTAAGATGTAATCATAATTTAAAATTATTGTTATGGTAGCCTGAAATACTAAGATGTAATCATAATTTAAAATTATTGTTATGGTAGCCTGAAATACTAAGATGTAATCATAATTTAAAATTATTGTTATGGTAGCTTGAAATACTAAGATGTAATCATAATTTAAAATTATTGTTATGGTAGCCTGAAATACTAAGATGTAATGATAATTTAAAATTATTGTTATGGTAACCGGAAATACTAAGATGTAATCATAATTTAATTATTTCCAATTAAATATTACATTAATTGTACCTTAACACCAACATTACAGATTACAAATAGCCTAGAAATTTTATATACTTGAGAATAGAGGCCGGTTTTAGATTATATTGGTACAAAGTGATCAAGAAATGTTTACATTATGAATGATTTAACGTTTAATACGAATTAATAAAATATTGTAAATAGACATGGCGTGCCCTCTTGCGTTTGAGTTATTGGCCAAAGTTTCATCTTCAAGTAGAAATATTATTCGAAGTATAAACTGAAGGGAAAGAAACAACGTGTTATCCAAATCATGGTATCATCTGTAAACAAAGTGTTATCCCAAACACGGTACTATCTACAAACAAGGTGTTATCCAAAACATGGTGTCATCCATGAATAGCGTGTTATCCAAAACATGGTATTATCCATGAATAAGGTGTTATCCAAAACATGGTATTATCAATAAACCAGGTGTTTACTCTAAACAAAATGTTATAAAAAACATTTTCCATACAAATGTTCTCAGAAACACTTTTATTTAAAATTTGGTGGTGTTATCGGAAATAAAAAGGTGTTATTTGAATCATAATGTGACACAAAACAAGGTCCATAGTGAACACACTTAACATATATGAAAAGGAATGTGAAAGCCAAGACAACACATAATGTAACACAATTTTGGAAATATATTCACACTGCCTAACTATTTAACTCCCCCCCCCAGTGGCATAGTGGTATATCTACGGACTCACACCGCTAAAATCCGGGTTTCGATACCTGTGGTGGACAGAGAACAGATACCCCTTTTGTAGCTTTGGGCTTAATTCTGAACAAGAAAAAAAGAACTGTACAAAGATTTAGGTAAACTAATTGATAGGACGTCGCGATTAAGTAAGTTTGTAATTATGACGAAGATTGGCTATTTTAATTATTCACGGTTCTCAAATAAACATAATTATATTATTATGCATTTGCAAGTGCTCATCTGTATCATTTAATCTGTATTAATTTGATAGTACGTGCGTGCAGTTTACTTTGATTCATAATATATCTAATCACGACCAACTTAGGTATAAAAAGAAAGGGTTTTTGACCTCTTCTTTCCTCCTTAATTGTTTATTATAAACGGAAATACTACTAATAATGTTATTTCGCGACGCAAAATATTGATTAATCTTCGCATTTTCAGGGAAGTGTCCTTGAATATAATGCTAGAAGCATTTGGTGTAATTTTAATTCTTCCCTTTATTTGGTAGTTAAGGCACTCGACTCGTCATACGAGGGCTGTGCGTTCGAATCTCCGTTATGTTAATCATTCTCGCGCTTTCAGCCGTGGAGGTGTTATACTGTTTCGGTCAATCCCACTATTCGTAAAAGAGTAGCTCAAGAGTTGTCGGTGGGTGATGATGACTAGTTGCCTTCCCTCTTGTCTTACACTGTTAAATCAGGGACAGCTAGCGCATAGAGCCCTCGTGAATCTTCGCGCGAAATTCAAAATAAACCAAATAAACACTGATAAATATTTTTCACCGAGGTATTTCTCTTCAAATGGTCGTGTTTGATCACAAACAATTCGATATTAAATCACATTTGTGCTTTGATTTGGTTTGTTTTGAATTTCGCGCAAAGCTACACGAGGGCTATCTGCGCTAGCCGTCCCTAATTTAGCAGTGTTAGACTAGAGGAAAGGCAGCTAGTCATCACCACCCACCGCCAACTCCAAACGTGCTCGCCCTTTCAGCCGTGGGAGCGTTATAATGTGACAGGAATTCGAACCCGCGACCCTCAGATTACGAGTTGAGTGTCTTTACCACCTGGCCATGCCGGGCCTCACTTGTACTTAAGACATATTCAACAACATCTGTTTATACATGAATACTTTTTTAAATACTCTAGTGGTACCTAAATCTCGGTAATACAGTTTGACGTCTAGTGCAGGTGGTCTTATTTCTAACGTAGAAACTTAATGGAGAGATAGGGAGACACTTAGTCCAATGAACATCACGTATGATATAGCGATCTATTTCTTTTTAGCAGATCATTTTCGTATAATTTTTTATTAAAATAGTGGAACGAGCAATCTAACAGCCTGTCTTTTAGAGTAAGTAAGTTTGCAAAACAATTTAGAAATGTTATATTTGTTATTATTGGTACCCTGAAAGCTCTAGTTAGTAATAACTTTTGTATTATTAACAGTTCCTTAGGACTAGTTTTTGCTAGATCCAAACATGCTGGACACGAGTATATTATCACTTGTCTGATAAACTGTTTATAAATAGTGTTATAGTGTTTTCTGTGGATGTTCCTGTGTTTTTCATATCATTTACTCGTTGCCACAGATTTTGTCTTATTTCGGCTACTTGTATAATACAAGTTAATTTTGTAAAGTATGTTAAACCTAAAATTTTTGTTGACGAATTTGTATCAAGAAGAGTTGGTTCCATGTAGATACAGTTTAGGAATGTTTCTACGATCAAGAAGGGTTCCATGTAGATACAGTTTAGGAATGTGGTTACGATCAAGAAGGATTCCATGTAGATACAGTTTAGGGATGTTTCTACTATCAAGAAGGGTTCCATGTAGATACAGTTTAGGAATATTTCTACGATCAAGAAGGGTTTTATGTAGATACAGTTTAGGAATGTTTCTACTATTAAGAAGGGTTCCACGTAGATACAGTTTAGGAATATTTCTACGATCAAGAAGGGTTCCACGTAAATACAGTTTAGGAATGTTTCTACGATCAAGAAGGGTTCCACGTAGATACAGTTTAGAAAAGTTTCTACTATCAAGAAGGGTTCCATGTAGATACAGTTTAGGAATGTTTCTACGATCAAGAAGGGTTCCACGTAGATACAGTTTAGAAAAGTTTCTACTATCAAGAAGGGTTCCACGTAGATACAGTTTAGGAATATTTCTACGATCAAGAAGGGTTCCACGTAAATACAGTTTAGGAATGTTTCTACGATCAAGAAGGGTTCCACGTAGATACAGTTTAGAAAAGTTTCTACTATCAAGAAGGGTTCCATGTAGATACAGTTTAGGAAAGTTTCTACGTAATTGAAGTGATTTTTGTGAATAAAATTAATTTTAATTCTATATATCAGACGTGATGTCTACTATTTGATTTAAAACTGTTTGATGCTATTGAAGATGTTTAAGCTCTTCCAGATGACTACATTATCAGGAAACTTTATCTACAGTTAATACCGTTTAACACCATGTCGCATAGCTACATGACTGATCTACCAGGAATGTGTAACAAAGGTATTGTTACAAGTTCACTCTTTACAAACCTGGTTTCACGTACTTATGTTTTAAAGTTCAAAGTTATTTATCTCAACTGTTTCACATCGTCATACAGAAAAAAATGGTGTATTTTTTTCTATCAGTCAGGTTTGATTAATTTGAAACTAACAAAAGTACCCATCCCCAGTTTAAGCTGATGTATCAACTTAAATTATTTCATGAACTTTAAACTGGTTAATTCTGTGGCACTCTTCGTTTAACTTAGAGCTACCTACACTGGTTGTGGTGAAAATAATTGTTGAACATTTCAGTTATGCTAAGAACCACTTAACAATAACATACGGTAATTCTACATTTGTATAATTTAAGTTACGTCCCATTTTGAAATGTGAATGATAGTGTGATTAATTCGTAATATTTTAGTGTAAAAATATTCTGGTGGCGAAATAAGATTTGGTTTCAACATTATTCATGGAGGTTGTCCCGTCAGGTCAAAGATGAATGTTGAGCTTTACTGGGCGTGCAGTTTTTCAAATGGAAGACAAACACCACGGTTCGCAGATGTGGATGAGTCACGCAGAGCTGTCAGTAACTTAGCAGTGACAGACTGAAGGCAGCTAGTCAAGACCGTCTATCGCTAGTTCTTGGACTTCTCTACTTATTTTTCAACGAAAAGTAGGATTAACCGTCACATTATAAATAGACCATGGCTGAAAGAGCCACCATGTTCGGTAACAGAGAATCGATCCCGCGACCCTCAGATTACAATTCGAGCGCCCTAAACTAACCAATACGTTTTGATTTGGCCCTAACTTCCAAACCATGCCCGGTCTTCTTTCGATTTTCTTACCGTAAGCTTCCAAATCTAAAACCAAAAATCACAATTACAAAATTCAAGCAAACGGCCTTTAAGCATAAATATTTACTTCGGTCAATAAAGTTACTTAAAGTCTGTTACGTGTTGAATGATACGCACAATCTTGTTTCTGGCAGTTGTGGCAGAAGGCATTGAGAGTATGCCCATACTTGTTCAGTCGTCTAAAAACGGACTTTTGTTCACTTTAGCACACACTAAAGTCGGGATGTTCCTCGGACGAAATTAATTCGATCAGTTACGTAACGAGTCATGTAACGAGAAGAGTGTGGAAAATGGTCTGATAACAAGTTCCCTTACAGAAAAATACAAGTCACGTGCGAATGAACTTTGTTGTGTTTCTGGTATCTCGTAGAACTCGTCCATCTTGTAACACCTCTCTTTGAACTCGTCCATCTTGTAACACCTCTCTTTGAACTCGTCCATCTTGTAACACCTCTCTTTGAACTCGTTCATCTTGTAACATCTTGTAACACCTCTCTTTGAACTCGTCCATCTTGTGAACTCGTCCATCTTGTAACTCTCTCTTTGAACTCGTCCATCTTGTAACACCTCTCTTTGAACTCGTCCATCTTGTAACATCTCTCTTTGAACTCGTCCATCTTGTAACACCGCTCTTTGAACTCGTCCATCTTGTAACACCTCTCTTTGAACTCGTCCATCTTGTAACACCTCTCTTTGAACTCGTCCATCTTGTAACACCTCTCTTTGAACTCGTCCATCTTGTAACACCTCTCTTTGAACTCGTCCATCTTGTAACACCTCTCTTTGAACTCGTCCATCTTGTAACACCTCTCTTTGAACTCGTCCATCTTGTAACACCTCTCTTTGAACTCGTCCATCTTGTAACACCTCTCTTTGAACTCGTCCATCTTGTAACACCTCTCTTTGAACTCGTCCATCTTGTAACACCTCTCTTTGAACTCGTCCATCTTGTAACACCTCTCTTTGAACTCGTCCATCTTGTAACACCTCTCTTTGAACTCGTCCATCTTGTAACACCTCTCTTTGAACTCGTCCATCTTGTAACACCTCTCTTTGAACTCGTCCATCTTGTAACACCTCTCTTTGAACTCGTCCATCTTGTAACACCTCTCTTTGAACTCGTCCATCTTGTAACATCTCTCTTTGAACTCGTCCATCTTGTAACACCTCTCTTTGAACTCGTCCATCTTGTAACACCTCTCTTTGAACTCGTCCATCTTGTAACACCTCTCTTTGAACTCGTCCATCTTGTAACATCTCTCTTCGAACTCGTCCATCTTGTAACACCTCTCTTTGAACTCGTCCATCTTGTAACATCTCTTTTTAAACTGGTCCATCTTGTAACACCTCTCTTCGAACTCGTCCATCTTGTAACACCTCTCTTTGAACTCGTCCATCTTGTAACACCTCTCTTTGAACTCGTCCATCTTGTAACACCTCTCTTTGAACTCGTCCATCTTGTAACACCTCTCTTTGAACTCGTCCATCTTGTAACATCTCTCTTTGAACTCGTCCATCTTGTAACACCTCTCTTTGAACTCGTCCATCTTGTAACACCTCTCTTTGAACTCGTCCATCTTGTAACATCTCTCTTTGAACTCGTCCATCTTGTAACACCTCTCTTTGAACTCGTCCATCTTGTAACACCTCTCTTTGAACTCGTCCATCTTGTAACATCTCTCTTTGAACTCGTCCATCTTGTAACACCTCTCTCTGTTGAACTCGTCACATCTTGTGAACTCGTCCATCTTGTAACACCTCTCTTTGAACTCGTCCATCTTGTAACACCTCTCTTTGAACTCGTCCATCTTGTAACACCTCTCTTTGAACTCATTCTCTTTTACTTCTTTACAAACATATTTTCCATTTTCGATTATTTTCGCGATCTGGTTAGTTCAAACATACTCATTGTCGTTTTTTTTGTGTTCTACGATTCACGTGAACCGATCCATATCTCGACTATTTCTGTTTTCGGGGCATTAACATTGAATGAGGTTTAAACATATATAGCTTTCCTTTTATGGATATGTTAACATATTTCAGTAGTATGTTCTCAAATTGGAAAACTATTCTAAAAAAAAGAGGATCATTTTTACAGGATTGCGCCGATCAAAGAAAAGATTCGCATAAATTTTCACATTTTAAACAGACCGCCTGCTGTGTCACTGCCAATTCTGAGGACATCATACTCTATAAATCGAGTTTCGACACTTGTGATGAACAGAACACTGATATAATACATTGTGTAGCTTGGGACTTAACAAAAAAATAATAATTTTTTTTATCTCACTTCCGATATTTCGAAAATAGATTGTAAACCTGGGACATCTTTGACTATTGTCCATTTTTATGCTGGTGCATTGTATTATTATTTGAGATTGGAGACAAGCGCCCTAACCTCTTGGCCATGCCGGGCCGAGGAAACACTAATCAAATGAAAGTTCGACTCGTCCGCCCTCTATTTATAAAAAAGGAAAAACATTTGTCTTCGGCGGGTTTTAAAATAAATGCATTTCTTGGAATTATTATAACAGTTTACATCTATCGAATATTAGTGCTCAAGATTATAAACAAACATTTTTTACAACTTTTTGTTTTTCATATGAAAAAGTGACGGAGAGAAAACACTTTAAGTTATAGATAAACGACGTTAGTTTGTGTGTCGTCCCGAGAAACTTATAATAAGACTAAGAAGCAAACGAGGGTTATATCCACAATATCAGAATACGTGACGTCGGTCTCATCTGTTTGCCATTCTATCGCTTCTAATACAATTAAACAAGTACAAATATTATGTACAAAACCTCGAAGAAAGGAAGTGGATTTGTAACGGAAGACAGGCTTAAGTTAGATATGTAATTTTTTGTATATAGGTAAAAAAAACAAAGAGAGAGAGAGGGAGATTCTTTATCACGTGGTTTCTTGTTTTGGTTATTGTTTGAATTCAGCGCAACATTACACAAAAGAGTTTTTTGTTTTGATAACTTGGTGAAATACTTAGGGTATAAATAATAGAAATTAATTTAATTCCAGATACGCTTTAACAATGTCATCTTTTGAAATGTTTATATAAACAATGTTTACTATAAGTTTTTGTAAAGCTTTCATTAACGACAAAAACAACACAACTTACATACTGTTAATGATTTTGAATTCACTGGCTAAATTTGTTAGGCTTAAGATATTTAATTTATATTTTATTGTTTTGAATTTTGCGAAAAGCTCCACGCAATTTATCTGCGCAAACCGTCCCTAATTTAGCAATAAAGGACTAGAGAGAAGGTAACTCAGTCATGATCATCAATAAAAGACTAGAGAGAAGGTAACTAGTCATGATTATTCATCGCCATTTCTTGGGCTTCTCTTTTACCATCAAATTGTGTGTGTTTATGTGTGTTTTCATAGAGCAAAGCCCCATCGGTCTACCTGCTGTGTCCACCTAGGGGAATCGAGACCCTGATTTTAGCGTTGTAAATCAGTAGACTTACCGCTGTACCAGCAGGGGGATTCAACAAATAGTCTGATTAATTAACTGTAACATTGTAACGCTCCCACGGCTGAAAGGGCGAACATGTTTATTGTGAAGAGAGTTCGAGCTCTAGATCCTCAGATTGCGAGTCAAACGCCCCATAACCATCTGGCCATGCCGGGCCTTTATTATTTAAAGAATTGATGAACTAGTGAGATGGTTGGATACTTTTATGTGGCAAACGGCGAAATTGAACTGAACGTCTGGGATACTGCGGTTGGATATTAAGAGGGCAGGTGACCTTATTTGGGAATACAAGTGATATGTTACAGAGAAATGAATTACGTCACGTGATTTCATCTCGTGAAACGAGTTATGCCTCCTTATAGACACAAGGACATACTACAATAAGACGAATCGCGTCTCGAGAACTGATTTCGTGAAAAGGATGGCGTCTTGTATAGATATAAGTAACCAATTATGATGAGACGAATGGCATCTTTCGTTATATCTCTCTCGATCCCGTCTGTTGAAACGTGAGTTAACGAGACTAGTGTTATATTTTAGCGAAGCATCTGACGCCTCCAAAATTATTAGAATCTCTGAAAGAAAACTATTTGCACTTCTATAAAAGTTTATTCGAATTTTTAAGATTACATTATAACAAATTCTTAGCAGAAATGGTTGAGGTTTTTGAATAACTTAGCTCATGAACTAATAACCATAAGAAGCATGTAACACGAGTTAAAATAAGTACGACTAATTTCTATCTGCTATCTTAGTTTAATTTTTTGATTGCTTCTTTAAAGTTAAGCACAAAGCTACAGAAAGGGCTACCTGTGCTCTGCCCATCACGGGTAGCGAAACCCAGTTTCTAGCTTTGTAAGCACGGCCGGATTATTTAAGACACGATACCTAGGGCCTACGAAAACTATGGATCCATAAATAATCTTAGAAGGCCAAAAACTAATAATCATAAAAATATAAAATGGAAATTTTAATGTAAAAATTCATTACATTTTTGAGTTATACGATATATCTTTGTATATACGAATTAATTTGTGTACTCACGTTCACATAAATATACAGCCGATATTTAACTACAGTGTATTAACACACACAAACAGCAAGTATACATTATACGCATATAAATACTTAAAGTTCAAACGAAAATTTATAACTTATATATCTATAATAATTTATATAGCTTTTGGGTTAACTTATACGGCTGGTAGGGCCTAAGAAGAGAAGATGCCTAGGCCCTAAGATCGTCTTGATCGAGGCACTGGTTGTAATTCTATTAAGTTGTTGTGTTTTAAGTGATTTTTTATTTTAACGATGTCAATGAAAGAGAGACTTTTTTCTCTCTCTCTCTGTCAAACAAGAGAAGACAGTTAAATAAGAGTTATTAGCACGAAACTTAACTCGTTAACGGTTAACAGATAATTTTTTTTTCGGAAGTTATTACAATTCGATCAGTTCACAACGATCCCTACGAAATTTCTGAACTGAGTCAATCAAACTTATAGTTATAAATCTGGTGAAATTTAGATCTATTACGATTAATTTATTTTAAGATATAATCCATTCAAACATAAGTGTTGCTGTTACACAAGACACTACACTCAATGAGCTAATCGCGCTCTGCCCCCCCACGCGTATTCTGAATCTGATTTTTAGTATCGTAAGCCTAGAGACTTACAGCTGAGCCACTAGGGGAAGTTTTAAGTATGTATATATATTATAATCACCTTGTCTGTATAAATATAAGTTTTCTAGACGAAAGCTTGTCACGAGAAAAGTTCACAACCACATTGAAGTGAACAGAAATAGTAAACAAGCCTATGTATTCAAGTGTCTAATTTGTATTGATGTTTAGCACAAAACAATATGTATATATTATATATAACTTGTATATATTAATTAATTTATATAACACATTTATCGCCTAGTTTAACTTCAAGAGCAAGTGATTATGAAATAACTTTCAGTAATCATCCATACCTGTTCAACACCAAAATTGTCTGCATTCCAAGCTATTACAGGTAATCTTAAGTAACCAGAAAGTTGGAGAAAGTACTGCACCGATGCTGCATTGCTACCAAAAATATCGGCGTTGGTAAGGTACAAAACAGTGATTACGTCATTTTTTAGTAGTTCGTCGCAAAGTTTTTTGAGTATTTCGGTGGGACTCGGGTTAAGAGACATCATGATCACCTCCTTGAAGTTAATATCGTATAAGTTGTTCACTTTCAGTTGAGGCTGGCGGTCCTTTTTCAGACTTTGCAAGACCTCGTTCAGTTTCTTTTTGTAGGCTCTTTTAACACTGTCGAAGGATGAGTGTGGAAGAACTGCACCAAAATACAGGTTTTGTTTCTTCAGGTCTTGCTTCTCGTCAGTGTAGGTTTGACTAACCACCACTAAAATTGCAGCAAAAAAGAGCAGTGGAAAAACGGCTAGTGCTGTAGAGGTCATTTTTGAAGACTTGGCTAGTTTGAACTCCAGCGGACTCTTCTAGTTTGTAGGCTTTACTCTGAGCCCACACGTTTTGTTTTTTTTTTCATAAAGGATCTCACAAAAATAAACAAATAACTATCCTGTGTAATAGGAAGAAGTGTGTCGTCTTCGATGTTATCAAATCTTCGTTATGTCTCGGAAGACCTCAAAATTATCCTGCAAAAGAATATAAAATTCCGTATTTATTTTGACTGAACGAACGTCTTACTCAGTTGACGGAACTAATACGTAGCACTACTTTTTATATAAATAAATATAGACATTACGAAGATTACAGTATTGCGTTTGGAGATATTGTTGGCACATAAAAACGCCGACTGGGTGTAAACAAAATTGAGCTTTTATTTTCTTTATTGGTTTGAATGGTTTGGTTTGTTTTCAATTTTGCGCAAAGCTACACGAAGGCTATCAACGCGCTAGCCGTCCCTAATTTAGCAGTGTAAGACTAGAGGGAAGGCAGCAAGTTATCACCATCCACCGCCAACTCTTGGGCTACTATTTACCAACGAATAATGGGATAGACCATCACATTATAATGCCTCCACGGCTGAAAGCGCGGGCATGTTTGGTGTGACGGGTATTTGAACCTGCAATAATTGGATTACGAGTTGAGTACTTTAACCACCTGGTCATGCCAGACCAGTTTGAATGGAGTTATTAAAATGCTTTCAAATCAAATGTAGGTTATATTATCATTGTATAGGTCATTGGTTAGACCACATTTGGAACATTGTGTTCAGTCCTGTTCTCCTTAACTCAGAAGAGACACTGAATTATTGAAAATGTTCAAAAGACAGCTACTTAGATGATACCTGGAATGGAAAGGTTGTTATACGAGAATAGGTCAAACCTCTTTTTTTTATCTTCAAAAATAGAAGAATTAGAGGAGATCTGATTGAAATGTTGAAGATTGTTAAGGGAATCAGTAATGTTGATGCATCAGTTTTTTCATATTTCATTCTGAGAACTGTAAGACTAGGAGACATAAGTATGAACTTTAGCAAAGAAGAAGTCATATTCCGCTAAGACAGCTATATCTTCCTAAGAAGGTGGTTGGTCTTTGGAAAGGGTTGCCTTCCGATGTTGTGGGTACAGTTCATGTAATGGAGTTTAAGGGAAAGATTGATAAATATATGAATTATAAGGGATACTTTGAGATTTTGTTAAGGTTGTAGTTTAATTTATTGGATAAGACATCCTGGATGGACAAAAAGACCCCTTTCTGTTCTTTAACGTTGTTTTTCTCTAAACGAACTGAAATGTAAAAAAGTAGATCACTTGTTTAGTAATATCAGTTCCAAGTGGTGATATTTTTCATATTTGAACCACTGTTTAAATCTCACTGGTATAAAATACCCCCGCTCCTCTGCAGGATTCAAAGACCCCTCATAGTCTACAAATACCTCAACGTACTGATCAAGTCCTTCATTAACCCCAATTACTTTTACGGCTACCCCAATTGGTGTTCAAATAAAAACCCTTTTAAGACATTCACCGGTGATACCCGAGCACGAGCGCCAAGCTTGTGAGTTGAATATAAACATAATTTTAAAAATGGCGCCCACGAGATTTTGAGTGGGCCAGGAAATCAAAATGCGATTTCAGGTTCAGGTTTCATGACAAAAAAAATCAACAACACAAAATCTCGATCGAAACGCTATTTACCAGCCATTTACAATATATCGAAGGTCGTGGTAGATAACCACATATATCTTGTGTGCGAGAAGCATACATTTCTAATCAATAACCTGTGTAATATCACAATAAGAAGGATAATAAACTGTAATAAATATTTTATGTTGTCTTTGTACTATTTGCTTTAGTGATAACTGATCTACTTTGATCACATGATTTCTGTAGTAACTGGTATATATGGGTCACATGCTTTCTTTGGCCCTGGTAACTGATTCGCTCTGATCATGTGCTTTTTGTGGTAAATATTTTTGTTCACATATTTTCATTTTCTAACAGAATCAGTTGAACGCATTTCGTGTTGCTTGAGTAACCACTATGATTAACATCTAGGCTTAGTGAAACAACATTATATAAACACGCAGTAATAAACACGCACCCTCTCTACTTTCGAGGGTTTACCTCAAACTTTGTTACGCCAGGCATAATATATTTCCCGTCAATTTAAGAAATATGTTTGTTATTAGTTTCAATATTTCGTATTTTATTGAGATTGTAAGTTAGTAATAGATCTATATAGTTTCTAATTAGTCCTCGCACATTAACTTGAGACTAATTGTTAGTCGATATTGTTACATCTATGTTATCGGGCATGGCATGGCCAGGGGGTTAAGGCTATCGACTCGTAATCGAGGGGTCGCAGATTCGAATCCCCGTCACATCAAACATGCTCGCCCTCTCAGTCGTAGGAGCGTCATGCGACAGTCGATCCCACTATTCATTGGTAAAAGATTAGCCCAAGAGTTGACGGTGGGTAGTGATGACTAGCTGCCTTCCCTCTCGTCATACACTGCTAAATTAGGGACGGCTATCTTTACGCGAAATTCAAAACAAACCAAATCAAACTATGCCATCGATCCAGTAGACTGAACCAACAGAATTAAATTTAGGTTTTATTAGTTCTTAAAGTAATTTTTATTTCTTTTCATTCTTTATTACATGTAGTTGTGCAAGCGTCGTGAAAATATAAATTATAACAATGAATGTGATCATGATATCTTTCTTCAAAACGTTAAAACAAATATGTCAAAAAGGCGCTGATCAGTTATAAACATGTTTTTTATTTTCCTTTGTGATTTAACTCAAACACACGCACAAACACAAAACATTAAATATCGTTTAAAACATATAAATACTTTTGAAACATGTTTGTAGAAATCACTTTTAAAGCGATTAGAAAAAAATAAATGTTTCCGAGTAATGTTTTTGCTTCCGACGCCATCTTGCCAGAAGTCAAGTGAATGATGATGATTGGATCCTTGGTATACCTGATGTACATTGTAACAAAAACTGTGAACTTATATTGAAGACGGACGGTAATAAATATTTGTCTATCACTGGCATAATATGTAGATGTTCTACGAGACTTACATATAGAAAACACATACACACATATATATATATATAAATACATACATTTCGTTAATCTATTTGTATGTTTGTTTAATCAAGCCAATTCAATATTTGTTCATCTGTATTAGGTTCAAACTGAAAACATTATACATATATTCCATACAAATACAATAACTGGAAGAATGTTAAAACAACTTACAAGTCGTCGCCTAATTTCACGTAAAACGACTGGAGTAGCAAGTTTCAGTTATCCTGAACCAACATATTTTCCTAAATACACACTTCCAACGAAAAGAAAGAAAGCCCCTAATAATAATCCCAATGCTACAGCCATATAACTTTGGACTTGCAACACTATAAACCGGGGTTAAAACTCGGCAGAGCACAGGTGGCCCACTGTGAAGCTTTGTGCATAACCACAAACAGGCCCGGAATGGCCAGGTGGGTTAAGGCGTTTGACTCGTAATCTGAGGGTCGCGGGTTCGAATCCTTGTCGCACCAAACATGCTCGCTCTTTCAGCCGTAGGGGCGTCATAATGTAATGGTCAATCCCACTATTCGTTGGTAAAAGAGTAGACCAAGAGTTGGCGGTGGGTGATAATGACCAGCTGCCTTCCCTTTAGTCTCAAACTGCTAAATTAGGGACGGCTAGCGCAGATAGCTCTCGTGTAGCTTTGCGCGAGAATTCAAGAACAAAACAAACAAACAATCAAATCCTAGCAACCTTCACGTTTCGCGGATGGCGAATGAGACAGCTGATATTTACTGACAAGCACATATATATTAATATGCAATAGTCAAAGTAAATACATAAGAATCTGTGTAGAAGTATGTTTACCACCTCACGAAACCGTTAATATTCACAAAATAACTTCGTATTTGTTTTTTTTATTTTCAGTTCCTTTCTTTCTTGTTTGGAAGATATATTGGGTGTTTTGAAAGCAGTCTCTTTTTAAACGACTGTGTTCCAGAAACCGAAAAACATGGTGTTGTACATTTTGTTTTGTGGTTCAATCCGAAGAGAAAATACACAGCGCAGTGGCTTGTTGTAAACTGTTGGTGACCACTTTCTTAAACCATAAAGTCATCATAACACACGATATAACTGCTCGTTTCTTAGTAATCAAGCATGGACAAGTTGGTTCACACACACATCACAGTTTTCCAACTTTACTTTTTCCCTGTTTATTTGTAGTTACGCACAAAGCTACACAACGTACTATCTGTGCAGCAGCCACCACAGAAAACTGAGTCCCGGATTTTAGGACTATATGTTCGTAAATTTAAACTGATCCAGCGGTGGTGGTGGGGGACATTTTCCTGAACACAGTTGTCTGTTTTTACTCACTTGTTTGCTGTTAAGTGCAAAACTGTAGAATGGATCATCTGTGCAGTGCCCAATGGATACCGAACTAGAAATTAGAAACCTTTGGGCTTATCGCTGAACAATGGGATGGAGGGGGGGGGGAGTCGGCTGAACGATGTGTTGTGTTTAAATATGAAATACTGCACTCTTCTAGTCATAGACCAATAAATCGCTCAGATATCTATCACTCCGTCCGGAGAATGCGAACCTTTGTTAACGTAAGTGAACAGATCATCATTAGAGGGCGCTGTTGCCAGTGATCAAGGATTAGTGTTTCCCACGGTCTGATAGGCGTGGCCACAAAAGTTTCTTACTCTGTGTTGATTAAAATTCGTTTAAATAACGACCGAGCTCCTAAAAACTTTATAACAATCTTATAGTAATGTATGTAATTATTCAGATAACGTGTTGTTACTACCATTACTAACAACAACAAGCTACTAAATATTTTTGTTATTTTTTTTAGCACAAAGTGACACAAAAAACTACACGTGTTTTTTCCACTGTGAGTAATCTAATCCCAGAAGTTGGAAGTCCGTAAACATACGAGTGACCAATCAGAAAACGGAAGGTTTCATAAAATGTTACTCAACGTTTAGTTTCAGACAACATTAAATGTAATATTAATGAAAATGTCTGGTATTATAACATGTAAAGCTAACGCTGTGTTAAGAATATCCAGTCTCTTAGTAACATTATTTATATATCTCATTAAACGTTATCTGTTAAGTAAAATATTTTATTATACAAAAAAACAACACATGCCACAGGGGACTTATTAATGATAGCGTACTGTTATACTGAATTCACTTCCGGCAAAGAATTGGTATCGACTCCATGTGCATCAGTATATCCAACCGCATCAGAGTATCTTTTTGAAAAAAATGATAGAGGGTGGGGGACAGAAAGCGATTCAACTGCTGCATCCATCAGTTGTTATCAGGCCTAAATAATTAAAACATCATTACACATGTTCAAGTGCAGAACGTAAGTTGCCCTTTGAACTCTTCAGTGCAACAAGACAAATTTGTATTTTTATCTTTTCGATAGAAATCAATTTCAGAACTCAAATGATAGAACATTTTAAAGACCTTTCTAAAAGAAATTTTAGTTAAAAACTAAAATGTTTTAATTAAAAGAAATTAACATACGGTTGTTCATGTTATTGCTAGGTTACTAGCCATTTTTTACTCTAGTGGAATATCATTAGCTAAGACTAACATTTGATCTTTTAGCTACCTTGCTTAGTTAACTAGAATATCGATTTTTTCTGTTGAACTTTCTCTTCAGGAATAAATACATCATAGCCGTTCAATAAATAAGGTAATTAAAGTATTTATGGTTTTATTATTTATTTGAAAATAAAATATAAATCTGTAAAAAATTAACAGAGAATAAATCAAAATCATTAAGAAGAAACGGAAAACCTAATAATTAGAAAGTAAATATTTAAACAAAAATTAAATTTTAAATATAAGAATCGAATTACCTCTGATATTTTCAGTATCTAACATGCATACACATTTGTATATATATAATTTATTCATTACACCTACTTGTACAAACACAGTAGATGTTTGGAGGTTATTTTAATTATTAATTATTTGTATTGGTCGCAATATTTCTCAGATTAAACACTAGGCCATTCACGACTCCTCGTGGAAAGAATAACGTGACTGTGAATCCAAGAGTTTCTGATTTGCGTCTCTTTGCCGCAAAAACGCGCTTCTTGTTTTGAGGTTGTTGGAGGTAAAAGAGTGACAGCCAATCCTACTATTCGGGTGTGTGTTTCTCTTATAGCAAAGCCACTTCGGGCTATCTGCTCAGCCCACCGAGGGGAATCGAACACCTGATTTTAGCGTTGTAAATCTCGAGACATACCGCTGTACTAGCGGATGGCCCCCCTATTCGGTCAAACAAGAATAGCACCCAAGAGTTGATTGTGGATGCCGCTATCGCTTTAAAAACTAAGAAGGGTTAGGGCAGATTTTATGAAGTTCCATGTAAAAATAGGTTGACGTTGAGGTAGGTGAGGAAACGTCCAACTTTGGGTCAGTCCCTAAGTAGTTAGAAAATTACTGGCTGAACCGACAGCTTTTCTTGTTTAACAGCTTTAGTTATTACGAACTTCCTAAGATTACAGTCCCTTATGATTATGATATGTTGTAAAAGAAATAAACTTTCATCGTAGTTTTTGAAAAAGTAATATAACAGACCTGTATTTAACAGAAGATGTGGGGGGAATTGTAAGAAAAATAGATGTTCATTGTGCTTTTTCAAAAAGTAATATAACAGGCCGGTGTTTAACAGAAGATGTGGGGGGGGAGTTGTAAGAAAAATAGATGTTCATTGTGCTTTTTGGAAAAGTAATATAACAGGCCGGTATTTAACAGAAGATGTGAGGGCATTATAAGAAAGTAAAACGCTCTCAGTTAGAAACAAAACAAGTTTTTCTTATGTGTTATTAATATGAATCATAAACAAAAACTTAACAAGATTAAATTTGGTACGAATCAATTCCCGACAGAAACAACTATAATCTTAATAAAGTTAAAGGTCAAGTTGAGTGTTAGAGTAACCAAGTTGTTCTGTAATATAATAATTATGCGCATGTTCTACAAGTGTCACATGATAGCTCAGTGAGAAAAGTTCAAAGTGGTACAGCAGGGATGAAAACCAAAATCATGCTATTCTAAATACTAACTAAAATACACGTTGCGGGGTTTAAGGGCCAGCTCATGATCCATAGACGCCTCAGTGTACCGATGAAGCTCACTTTTATCCTACTTATTTTTTAGCTCCAACATACATACCTGGGTATACATAGATTGTTTGGTTTAAAACATGATACCCTTGAGATATTGCTACATTTCAATAGAACATGGTATTTTTGGAATTCCGTGAGGGGGAGCCGAAGATTTAATGCCAAACCAGTGTCTGAAAACATACAATATTCTTAGTACAAAATTACCAAGTATCGTGTTTACCAACGGTATCTACAACACTTCGAGAACTAAATCTTTTACTGAGTGTGTTATAAGATTGAAAGAAAAATTTTACTTTGCAGCACGACCACAACAGCTCAAGAATCGGCATTGGGTGATGCTAACCAGTTGTGTTTTTTTCTGGCGTATCGCTTCAAAATTAGAGACATCTTGCGTAGGTAGCCTTCAAATAGCCTTTCTCCCCAAATTTAACGAGCAGAAACGTTTTTTGTCAGTGAAAACACCGTTATTATATTTACTAGCTCTAACAAACTGTAATTACAAAGTTCTCTTTATGTTATTTTTTTAACTCGACCTTCACCGTTCACTTATGATCTCCGAAAAAGAAAATAAAAACATTTTAATCGAATTCTCTAAGTTTCATTTAGTTAATAATTTGTTTGTTTGTTTTTGAATTTCGCGCAAAGCTACACAAGGGCTATCTGCGCTAGCCGTCCCTAATTTAGCAGTGTAAGACTAGAGGGAAGGCAGCTAGTCATCACCATCCACCGCCAGCTCTTGGGCTATTCTTTTACCAACGAATAGTAGGATTAGCCACACATTATAACGCCCCCACGGCTGAAAGGGCGAGCATGTTTGTGCGACGGGGGGGTTAGTTAATAAACTTAGGTTTCTAAATGAAATGACTCACAACATTTAATTTGTATATAAAAAAAAAAACTTTGTTTGAGCCGTAAAATGATTTTGTAATTTATTCGTGGGCCATTTGCGGTGAAAGAATCATCCTTTCCTTGCAGAGAGCAGGTTCACCGAGATGAAATTGACACCAAGTCACCGATCACGCTGCTTGTTTACCCTACCTGAAAGTTCTTCCACGACAGTTTACTTAACTACAACTGGGAGGGAAACTGGAAGAACTTTTAGTTTCTGACAGAACCGAAGAGGAACCGCTCTTAGAAAACTAACACAGTGTCGTCTTCCTCAGGCGACGTCAAAAATTAGACGAGAATATAAATGGTATTTATGATACTATTATAAACTTCACAGTTTCTAATAAACAAAAGCACATCTCAATATCCAAATTGTACGTGACATAATTGACTTACATGGTTTTCTAGATATATTCAAACAATGTGAATTCCCTTTGAATATTAAGTCAGGCGGCAGAGAAAGAAAACTCGATGAGAATTACTTTACGGTCCCCCTCACGCATTACTTTATGTTGTTTGTACGAAACTGTTTGTTTGCTTATTATATGTTTATTTACCAAGTTAAAATTTCCCAGAGACACAGGAATTATTCTGTCAAACTTGAAATGTGGTCGGGCTTGGCTACACGCCTATAGTGCCCGTTCTGTGGATTCCAAAGACTCACGAAATGCAAAAATATCTACACCTTGGGGCCGGTTGTGTGCTAAGCCTGAGAGTAAAATTACACTATTTAGTCGGATAACCTTAGCCCAACCAACCAGTTCAAATTTTGGAACAACTATATACAGTATATGTATAGATGGATGGTTGTGAAAAAAAAAAAAAAACTAACACAAGCAGAGACATGGTAGTAAACATATTGCGCTATCTCCCTTCGTGATAACAGGGTCAAAGATTCGACCCTGAGATATACCACCGAACACGCTCCGAATTTCAGTTTCCATTTGTTTTGCGCTATAAAAGTGACAGTTACTTCAGCTATTCGGCTTAGTATAGGTGACTTGTATTATTGTCTAAATCTTGAAGGTATCCGACCTGATCTTTTAAATTGCAAATACGTAAAATACGTTTCATACTCTTGTCATACACAGTACTGATTTAGTGCAGTCTATGAATGTAAAACCAATGTAAGAATAGTTACATTTTCTAGTTCATTTACATTATCTCGAAAGTTCTTTATGTTAACGGTTCATACTAACTGTTAATGTACCGAGTATATGTTAACGGTTCACACTAACTGTTGATGTCTCGATTATATGTTAACAGTTCATACTAACTGTTAATTTATGTCAAGATGCTTTAACAGTTCACAGAAACTGTCAGTATCTCGAAGGAAGGAAAAGAGGCTAAACGCATTATGAATTTTTATTTTCTTGTCATTATAAACGAAAAGTATCTTTACACACGAGTAGGCCTCAATCTAAAAATAAAAAAAACAACAACATTCAAATCCATATGATACCAGCGCTTTAAGTTATAAATGAGTTAGTTGGTAGCAAGATGTTATTGACTGACTGGCTGCTTTCCTCTGGTCAGTAGTAGTCCCGATACGGCCAGGTGGTTAGGGCGCTTGACTCGTAATCTGAAGGTTGCGGGTTCGAATCCCCGTCACACCAAACATGTTCACCCTTTCAGCTGTGGGGGCGTTATAACGTTACGGTCAATCCCACTATTCGTTGGTAAAAGAGTAGCCCAAAAGTTGGCGGTGGGTGGTGATGATTAGCTTCCTTCCATCTAGTCTTACACTGGTAAATTAAGGACGACTAGCGCAGATAGCCCTCGTGTAGCTACATTAAAAAACAAACAAACTGGCCAATATCTCTGAAGCTATCAAGCTTGACTCAAATCTATGAGATACCACAAAATGTTTCCCACACTTTATAATCTATTGATACGTTATAAGAATAACAATCACTTTATCGTTGGTAGGATGTTGCTGATAAACCTCTTTCCATCTGGTCAATAGTTCAAAATTAAAGCCGATGACAGAAAACCCTCTTATTTGCTTCTGAATAGAAATATAAATTTGAAGCGGCTTAACAGTTAAATTAACAACTTAACTGCGTTTTCAGTAAAAAGGTCAGGCGTTCCAAACGTTTCATAGGTTGTATGTCTCTCTTGTAACTCGAGTCAGGATTGTTTTCAATAATTGCGTAATTGTACGTCTCTTATTAGGAAAGAGCTTTGAAGGTGTGTTTTATAACAAATCATAGCGAATTTTTATTTTTCATAGGAACTTAGGAGAAGCTGTATTATTATCAACCAAACGAAGTAATATCCACTGCAGTACGATATAAAGCAGCGAATTAGGCCTAGCTCTCTCTCCTGTTGAGACAATACAAAATCTACCTGCAAGTCGAAAACTCAGCTCTAACGTAAAAATGTACTGTTGTGCTGTTGAAAGAGAGCGTTGTCTTCACTAATTCGCCAGTAACAAAGCATTACAGTCTAAATTAACCAAGATTTACGAGTATCTCTCCAACAATACACCATTAATTAAAGTCTGCGTTTATTTATGGGTTCATAATGCAAGGAACAGTTACTTAATCTGAAAAATAAAAAATATAAAACATTAAACCCGCAGAAATGCCATATACTATATAGTGAGTCACTATTCTGGGAGACGTTAAAGGCTTCTGTCACGTAGTTTCTGAGAATTCAAGTTAACCATGACACTAATATGCCATAAAGTGAGTAAGTGAAAGAGAGAGAGAAAGGCAAACATAAGAGGATGTTTCTCTTAGTACTAGACGCAAGAACTTTCGTCATCCAACTCAGTTTAAACTACAGCAATCATAGAGATAGTATACGTCCCATCACTCCTTTTCGAGATTACATGGGTTCAGATTGAATGACATCAACTTTCGCTTTATAAAACTTAGATAATCCTTTTCAGATCCAAGCATGTGGCCCTGAAATTTGATATAACTCAGATCACGCTTTACAGAATTATTAACCCCAAATTACGAAAGTGCTGTCTTCCTATATATATATATCACTTCAAAGTGATCCAAAATACGTATTTGGATCCAAATCAAATTTGAAAAGGTCTGTTTCATACTGAGTACCGTTTGGTCTATTATTTTTTCGAGCCAACACACACAGATCCTATTTAGTTCTCTTACGCCAAGAAAGACAATCTGTATACAGTAGGTTTTGCGACAAAAAATTATAATCTCTTATAAGCCCCCCCCCCCCCCAGTGGCACAGCTTTATGTCTGCGGACTCACACTGCTAAAAAACCGGGTTTTGATATCCGTGTTGAGCAGAACAAAGTTAGCCCATTATGTAGCTTTGTGCTTAATTTCAAACAAGCAAGCAGTCTCTTATAAACCTGATACATGTAATGAAACAGCTTCATCTAGTGGTAAACGTTAAATGTCACTATAAAAAATAAAGTAAGTGAACCATCAAAACCTATTCCTGAAAGATTCTTTGAAACGATTTGTTTCTCGTGTTTTAGATTTAATATATTTTCTCAGTTTTATTGCAATGGTTGTAACAGGATCTGTCACATGTATTTCAGGACAAAATATTTGTTAACTTGAAGATGACCTAAGAAGGTTGAAACGTTGTCCTCTACTTTATTTTAGTACAAGTTTTAAAACCCATACCAGCCATCTTGAGATACATTTTCACTTCGAGTAGGTTTCTCGTCACATGTTTGGATTAGGTGATTTTTTTATTTCCTTTTACAGATGCCCCTAGTGGTTCAGTAGTAAGTCTGAAGGCTTATAACATCAAAAAATGGGTTTCGATACCCATGGTTGGTACAGAACAAATAGCCCATTGTTTAGCCTTGTGCTTAACAACCAACAAATTTTTAGACCATTGATTTCTGATTTCCTTTGGTCTCTGCACATTCTATTCTCACAGACATTAAACTTTTCAAAGTAATTTAAATCAAGAAATGTTATTGTGATGATTCCACAATGACCTACAATAAATCCATTTTTAGTGAAGGTGTGAACGTTTGCTTTCTATAGCTAAGTTATAAAGAGTTAGTGAAGTCCTTTCATTTGTCTGCTACGTTTCCAAAAAACTTCTAATTATTATTACCGCTGTAAGCAATACGCACAAAGAACTTTCGTTTTATTTGTTGTTGAGCGTAAAACTGAAGAATGGAGTATATGTGCTATAGCCACCGTAGGAATCGAACCCCTAATATTAGCATTATCGTAAAGGCAAATAGAAAAGTAGCACTAAACTTCATAAGGGATACAACTGTTCCTGGTCTTCAAGTGATACACAGATTATGAAAAAGGCAGAGAGTCAATAGAACCCACCACTAATTCTTCAGCTGCAATCGTTTGATGTGAAAAGAGTGGGACTTGATTTTCGATCTTATAACGCACCCACAGTCCAGAATTACGTAGCGCAGTTTTGTGGCAACAGAAGGCGAACCACGAACCCTTGGGTTCACAGTTCTATTGGGTAAAGACCATACTATTCTATGTTAAAGGCTATTGTTACTTAACACGGGCCCCGGCATGGCCAGGTGGTTAAGGCGCTCGACTCGTAATCCGAATCCCCATCACGCCAAACATGCTCGTCCTTTCAAACATGGGGGTGTTATAAAGTTACGGTCAATTGCACTATTCGTTGGTAAAAAAGTAGCCCAAGAGTTGGCGTTGGGTAGTGATGACTAGCTGCTTTTCCTTTAACCTTACACTGCTTATTTAGGGACGGCTAGCGCAGATAGCATTCGAGTAGCTTTGCGCAAATTTTAAAACAAACCAAAACTAAACCAAACTTAATAGGAGTTTTATTAAACAACAACTGAAGATACTATTATCTTATAAGAACACAAACGTTTGGTTTAGTTGCTTGTTGTTAAGTACAAAATTCCACTACGGGCTATTTCTGCTCTGCCCATCCGGGATATAGAAACACAATTTTTTCGCATCGTAAGCCTGCTGACGTACTACTAAAGAAAGAATACCTTACAAACAAACAAGAAAGAGAGAGTATACAGAAAACTTCTGTATAAAACCTACTTTTAAAATCCACGTGTAGTAGACGTCCCTTTGGAGGAAACAGGATCTGTCATAAGTTGGAGCTTTACACCAGACTATCTGTAGTGGTTTCCCCTGTAAAAACAAATACATTTAAGATCACTTTTAACTACGTTTACCTCGACGAATGACTGAACAGACAGAATTCGTCGAGACAATGAGAGCTATTCGTCAGACCAGACTGATGGAACAAATGAAATGAAGTCCAGAGAGAACTTTATAAAATGACGATTTTCCCAGTGGATTTCTGAAAGTGATATTCACCTAACAATCATGCTTCTTCCGATACTCCTAACGGAATTCCAATATCTCTTGTGTTTTCTAGTACTTTTCTCTTCAGATTGAATTAGTGAATTACAAGGTGGATGTAGAAATAACGAAGGTAGTTAAATCTCTAGGCACGACCAATGTCAGCTATGCACTTATTAGGTTTGTTTCTTTTATTCTTCTCTACCATTTATCTGGCACGTTTCTAAAAATTAATATAATACCACTTACATTTCTGAGATATATATATATAAACATTGACATCACACTGATATAGATATTAACAATTTTTTTTAGCTTCAAACTAACTCATTAAATTGGATCTGTTTCCAGGTGTTTTAGCTGTATTTTATCTATAATGAACACAAAATCGTTCTTTATTAAATACCATGACTTTCAGAAGCTCTATTACTTGACACCCTGATCAAAACTTGTAGTAAAGTGGCTTCACATAGTCCTGGGTTCGAATCCTGCTCGATCTCCATTCGATTCCCTGAAGGTTCTGTACGAGTTGCATTTCACACATACCTGTATAGCCATAGGTCGTAGAAAAATTAAGCGAGAGGAAGCGCCCGATTCTACCACAAATATATTAGGTCTTTCTTATAACCTCTGATCTTATGACATCTCTTGTTACGAAAAAATACCTGAAAATGTTAAGCACACAGTAAAATTACTGCTTCGATGGGTTAATGATGTGTCAGCATATCACATCCGGAACTTGAACAATGGCAAGTGTGAAATATTTTGAAGATTTAAGGACTTTCTTAACATTGTCAAACGATATGATATATACTATCTAAATGGTTCATTGATTGACAAGTAACGATTCTCTTCTAGCTTAATAGTTCAATTTAAACTAAAACATCCTCGTTGTTGGTGTACATCGATCAAAAGTAATACATCATGCGAACCCGCTTAAACATGAGTTCAAGAACATTGGCAATTAATTTTGAAGTAATTCACAAACCTTTCTCTATTTCTTTATGCATTTCTAATTTTAACAGAACTTAAAAATAGCATTTGATTATACAATAATTATTAAATAATAAATTGCCATCAGTCGAGTAGAAATGAAGTAATTAATCAGAATCAACCCAAAGAGTTGTCAGTTAAGTCCGTATGCTGATATCTTTAAAATAACCAGTCATTCAGTGTGTTACCATACTCCATCAACCAATCAGCATAGCTGAATGATTAAGTAAGAAACAGCCAATCATCTCCATTGGCTGATAATCTTTTTAGCAACATATTTAGTATGTTACTAAACTGAAATAAACGATCAACACAGTTAATTAACAAAGTAACAACAGGCAATTAGTTTTTGTGTGTTGTTATTCCTGTTTTGTATTTTATATGTTGAATATTTTTGTTCACAGTTTCCAAGTTTTATTGTTCCAACACTTTATGAAGTTTTATAGCTTTTATTCATATTATATAGGTGCGCAAGTAAGCTAGTAAGCCCAAATGTTCAATCAGCACTACAGCAAAACTTACAAAAAATAACAAAAATCCATTTAGTAATTTCAAAAACCTACTATGAAATAATAACTTTTGTGTTATTTTTGTACATAACTTCCATCATTGATTCCCCTCAGGTGGTTCGATGCGGCTTTTCTATAAAAACTCACTCACACATAATTACGTTTAATGCATATTTTAGCATACAAAACATAACATGAACTCTTCCATAAACTTTCCAAATGTCTGCATTATAAGAAAAAAAACAGGCTATCCTCAATAGCTGCGGCACTTAAAATTACTTCAGACAGGATTAGAGTAAATTAATTTGTGAGACCTTTTTAGCTACAGCATCGCGGCTCATAGAATAACTCTGAGTTTTTCAAGTACAAACTTTCAGCTCACATTTTCGTCATCAGTTGACTGATTTGAGATATAAATAAATTTTGGATTCAGGAAGCCAAACGGTGCAGACTGATGTATTTCACCACGGCCAAAATATTATAGATTAATTTATAAGTCTTTAGATTTAGTGCCAAGCCATTGGTAGGAGGATGGGGGCCGGAGTTAATTGAACTATATTTTATGCGTATGATTCTTAGAACTACCTACTCTAGCCCTCTGTAATTTCGAAAAGTAGCAACTAGTTAACCGGAAGAAAAACAACTAGTTAACAGCACCCATTGTTAACTCTGTGATTGTGTTTTTTCTTATAGTAAAGCCACATCGGGCTATCTGCTGAGCCCACTGAGGGGAATCGAAACCCTGATTTTAGCGTTGTAAATCCGGAGACTTATCGCTGTACTAGTGCGGGGCTAACTCTGTGATTCTTATTGTGTGATTGATAAATGGGACTTGACGAACACCCTTATAACGCACTAACGGCCCAAAAGTGCAAGCGCGAATTAGTCTTTTTTTCGAGCGGTGACGAAACTAAAATGATGGACCCAAACATCCACATCCATTTTCGTAACCACAGAATCACGCTTCCCCAAAATGCTATAATATTCTAACTTAATAAAAATTAAAAATTCGAAACAACCCATGATACGTTTAAGAAACTATTCAATTGAACAAATAATGAATTTCAAACGCAAAATGGCTAATGTACAACTGGATTAAAAGGAAAATTACAGAATTTTAATTTTAGCTTATTATTACTTTCTTCACACTACGATAACTGCTAAATAACATAATAATAGGATTTTTCTAAGTTGTAGTTGTGAAAAGGCACAACTGCTTCCACGAGATACTTGCGAAGTATTTCTGTCTTTAGGACTCGCATCATTAGAGGAAGAAGTTCGAAACGTTGTTCGTTCCTATACGTAAAAAAAATAAATAATTCTCAACCCTAAATAAGCCGCTTTTACATATATATTTTTCTCTACAAGTGGGTTTTTTCGACATCCCTGATTTTCACGTGTGTGTTTTCTTATAGCAAAGCCCCATCGGGCTATCTGCTGAAGCCACAGAGGGAAATCAAACCGCTGATTTTAGTGTTGTAAATCCGAAGACCTACCGTTGTACCAGCGGTGGACGACATTTTCACAGTTATACTAACTGAAATTTATTATAGCAGTTTCATTTGCTAAAATTTGCGTGTATTTCCAATGGAGTAAAACCCCACGGAGTCTTATACACAATTTTAAGAAGTAATTGTACTTGATTTGAAAATGTTCTTTATGAAATACCAGCTTATAGTTCGTACTATTTGTTACTTGTAATTAAATTTCTTCAAAAATATTCCTCGCTCTTAAATCTAATTAAAACACTTTAGGTGTGAAAAAAGGCACGTCTAAGAAAAGAAAAAAAACACAATTGACTATGCAACTTAAAGGGTTGAAATGAAAATTGGTGGCAAAACTGGTAGCTACACGTATAGCATGAATAAGAATTATTTAGGAAATGCTTATTTATTAGTTAGCTAGATCGCGTTTTTCGCTTAATTTGGGGCATTATGGTGGTGGCGGTGGGAAAAATACATGACAGGTAAGTATGTTTCTATTTCAAATATCAGTTCGTCCTTCGTGCGCCGAAACAAAGTGGAGAAGAAATTCAATCAAAATTGGATATGTTATATTTTGTGTATTTCTAAATGGATGGCCTTGAAATTTGGTATGTGAAGTAAGGGTCCAGAAAAGAACATCCACTGAGAATATGTGATAGTTTGGACTACGTCAGTTCGAATTACAAAAAATGGAATATGGCTAAACTGTCATTCCTGTTAATAACATACAGTGTGTCTGTTTGTTTGTTGTGGAATTTCGCACAAAGCTACTCAAGGGCTATCTGTGCTAGCCGTCCCTAATTTAGCAGTGTAAGACTAGAGGGAAGGCAGCTAGTCATCACCACCCACCGCCAACTCTTGGGCTACTCTTTTACCAACGAAAAGTGGGATTGACAGTCACATTATAACGCCCCCACGGCTGGGAGGGCGAGCATGTTTGGCGCGACTCGGGCGCGAACCAGCGACCCTCAGATTACGAAGCGCACGCCTTAACGCGCTAGGCCATGCCAGGCCCTTACAGTGTGTCCTGCAGGGTCATTTAGGTGCATGACACACTACCGTGACACTTGATCTTAAATGTTAATAACATACAGTGTATCCTGAAGGTTTCTTTAGCTGTTTGACACACAACCGTGACTCTTGACCTTAAATGTTATAAACATACCTTGTGTCCTGCAGGTTCCATTAGGTGCACGACACACTATCGTGTCTCTTGACCATAAATGTTAATAACATACACTGTATACTGCAGGTTTCTTCAGCTGCACGACACGCTACCGTAACTCTTGACCTTAAAAGTAATTAACATACACTGTACACTGCAGGTTTCTTTAGCTGTACGACACACTACCGTGTCTCTTAACCTTAAATGTTAATAACATACAGCGTGTCCTGCAGGTTTAACAGCTCTACGACACACAACCGTGTTTCTTGAACTTAAATGTTAATAACATACATTGTATCTTGCAAGTTTCTTTAGCTGTACGACACACTACACTGTCTCTTGACCTTAAATATTAATAATATACAATTTATGCAGCAGTTTTTTTTACCTTTTCGACACAGTACCGTGACTTTGACCTTACATTTTAATAACATACAGTGTGTCCTGCTGGTTTTTTTAGCTGTACGACACACTACACTGTCTCTTGACCTTAAATATTAATAATATACAATTTAAGCAGCAGTTTTTTTTTTTACCTTTTCGACACAGTACCGTGACTTTGACCTTAAATTTTAATAACATACAGTGTGTCCTCTACGTTTATTTATCTGTACGACACACTACCGTGTATCTTGACCTTAAAAGTTAATAACATACATTATATCCTGCAGATTTCTTTAGCTGTACTAAACCCTACCGTGTCTCTTTACCTTCAATGTTAATAACATACAATGAGTTCTGCAAGATTATTTAGTTTTACGACACACTACCGTGTGTGTTTTTTTAAATGTTTCTAACATACAGTGCGTCATGCAGATTTTGTTGGCTGTACGACACACTACCGTGATTTACACCTTAAATTTTGATATCAAACGGTGTATTCTGCAGTTTTATTTAGTTTTACGACACACAACACTGTCTCTTGACCTTAAATGTTATAAACATTCAGTGTGTCCTGCTGGTTTAACAGCTCTAAGACACACTACCGTGTTTCTTGAACTTAAATGTTAATAACATACATTGTATCTTGCAGGTTTCTTTAGCTGTTTGACACACTACCGTGACCCTTGACCTTAAATTTTAATAACACACAGTGTGTCCTACAGGTATTTTAGCTGTACAATACACTACCGTGACTCTTGACTTTAAATGTTAATAATAAACAGTTATCCTGCAGGTTTCTTCAGCTATTTGACACACAACCGTGACTCTCGACCTTAAATGTTAAAAACATACAGTGTATTCTGCAGTTTTATTTTGTTTTACGACACACATCCGTGTCTCTTGACCTTAAATGTTGATAACATACAGTTATCCTGCAGGTTTTTTTAGCTGTTCCACACTTTCCATATCTCTTGACCTTAAATGTTAATTACATACAGTTTGTCATGCATGTTTATTTGGCTGAACGACCTAGTTTCTTGACTCTTGATCTTAAATGTTAAATAAAATGCAGAGTATCCTGCAAGTGTCGTTCGCTGTATGATATATTTCCGTGTTTCTTGACCTTAAATGTTAATAACACACAGTTATCCTGCAGGTATTTTTAGCTGTTCCACACTTTCCATATCTCTTGACCTTAAATGTTAATTACATACAGTTTGTCATGCATGTTTATTTGGCTGAACGACCTAGTTTCTTGACTCTTGATCTTAAATGTTAAATAAAATGCAGAGTATCCTGCAAGTGTCGTTCGCTGTATGATATATTACTGTGTCTCTTGACCTTAAATGTTAATAACATACAGTTATCCTGCAGGTTTCTTTAGCTGTTTGACACACAACCGTGACTCTTGACCTTAAATGTTAAAAACATACAGTGTATTCTGCAGTTTTATTTTGTTTTACAACACACATCCGTGTCTCTTGACCTTAAATGTTGATAACATACAGAGTATCCTGCAAGTTTCGTTCGCTGTATGATATATTACCGTGTTTCTTGACCTTAAATGTTAATAACACACAGTTATCCTGCAGGTTTTTTTAGCTGTTCCACACTTTCCATATCTCTTGACCTTAAATATTAATAACATACAGTTTGTCATGCATGTTTATTTGGCTGAACGACCCAGTTTCTTCACTCTTGATCTTAAATGTTAAATAAAATACAGAGTTTCATGAAAGTTTCGTTCGCTGTATGACACACCACCGTGGGTCTTGACATTAAATATTAATAACGTGCGACCAACTACCGTGTATCTTGAACTTAAAAGTTAATAACATACATTATATCCTGCAGATTTCTTTAGCTGTACTAAACCCTACCGTGTCTCTTTACCTTCAATGTTAATAACATACAATGTGTTCTGCAGGTTTATTTAGTTTTACGACACACAAACGTGTCTCTTGACCATACATGTTAATAACATACAGTTATCCTGGAGGTTTCTTTAGCTGTTTGACACACAACCGTGACTCTTGACCTTAAAAGTTATAAACATACAGTGTGTCCTGCAGGTTCCATCAGGTGAACGACACACTACCGTGACTCCTGGCCATAAATGTTAATAACATATAGTGTATCCTGCAGATTTCTTTATCTGTACGATACACTATGTGACTCTTGACCTTAAAAGATAATAACATACTGTGTGCTCTGCAAGTTTCATTAGCTGTACGACACACTACCGTTACTTTGGCATTAAATGTTAATAACATACAGTGTATTCTGCCCTTCTATTTAGTTTTACGACACACAACCGTGTCCCTTGACCTTAAATATTAATAACATACGGTGCGTCCTGCATATTTTTTTATCTGTACAACACACTACCGTGACTCTTGAACTTAAATGTTTATAATGTACAATTATCCTGCAGGTTTCTTTAGCTGTTTGACACACAGCCGTGACTTTTGACCTTAAATATTAAAAACATACAGTGTATTCTGCAGTTTTATTTTCTTTTACGACACACATCCGTGTCTCTTGACCTTAAATATTAATAACATACAGAGTATCCTGCAAGATTCATTCGCTGTATGATACCTTACCGTGTCTCTTGACCTTAAATGTTAATAACATACGTTATATTCTGCAGGTTTTTTTAACTGTACTAATCCCTACCGTGTCGCTTGATCTTATATGTTAATAACATATGTTAATAACATAATACAGTGTATCCTGAAGGTTTCTTTAACTCTACGATATACAACCGTGTCTCTTAACCTTAAATGTTAATAACATAAAGTGTGTCCTGCAGGTTTCTTAAGCTGTAAGACACACGACTGTGACTCTCGATTTTAGAGCTTAATAACATACAGTGTGTCCTGGAGATTTCTTTAGCGGTACGACACAGTACCGAGACTCTTAACCTTAAATGTTAATAACATACAGTGTATCCTGCACGTTTATTTAGCTTTACGACAGACTACCGTGTCTCTTGACCTTAAATGTTAATAACATTCGGTGTATCCTACAAGACTCTTCAGCTGTACGACAAACAACGGTGATTCTTGACCTTAAATTTTATAACGTACTGTATCACGCGTGTTTAGTGAGCTGTACTGCACAGTACTGTTACTCTTGACCTTTAATGTTAATAACATACAGAGTATCGTGCAAGTTTACCTCTACGTCATACTACCGTGTCTAATAATAACATCCAGTGTCCAGCAAGTTTCTTCAATTGTACCACACACCACCTTGTCATTTCTCCTTAAATGTTAATAACATACAGTGTGTCCAGCTGGTTTCGTTAGCCATACGACACAATACCGTGACTGCTGACCTTAGATGTTAATAAAATACACTGTATCAGGCAGATTTCTTTAGCTGCACGACACACTACCGTGTCTCATAATTTTAACTGTTAATGACATACAGTGTGTTTTGCAGTTTTTTTTAGCTGTACGACACTCCACCGTGCCTCTTGAATCATAAATGTTAATAACATACAATGTGTACAGCAAGTTTCGTTAGCTGTACGACACACTATCGAGTCTTTTGACCCTAAATATCATTAACATCCAGTGTATCCTGCAGATCTCTTTAGCAATATAGCACACAATCGTGCCTCTCGACCTTAATGATGGTATCTTACAATAAGTCCTGTAGATTTCTTTAGCTGCGCGACAAACAACAGTCACTTTTGACCTTAAATATTAATAACATAGAGTGTGAGGTGCAGGTTTCTTTAGCTGTACGAAGCACTACCGTTTCTCTTGACCTTAAATATTAATACCATACTTTGTATCCTGCAGGTGTTTTTAGCTTACGACGCACTCACGTGTCTCTTACCCTTAAATGTTAATAACATTTTGTGTATCTTGCAAGATTCTTGAATTGTACGACACACTACCGTGTCTCTTGACCTTAAATGTTGATAACATACATGTTCTGCAGATTTCTTTTCTTCTACGACACACTACAGGTTATCTCGACCATAAACGTTAATAATATACAGTGTGTCACATAGGTTTCGTTTGCTGCACGATAAAACCCCGTGTGTCTTGTCCTTAAATGTTAATAGCATAAAGTGTGTCCTGCATGTTTCATTAGCTGTAGAACACACTACAGCGTCTCTTGACCTTAAATTTTAATAACATACAGTTTGTCCTGCAGGTTTCTTTAGCTGTACGACACACTACCGTGACTATTGACCTCAAATGTTAATAGCATACAGAGTATCCTGCAGGTTATTTTAATTGCACGAAACACAACCGTGTCTGTTGACCTTGAAGGTTAATAACATATATAGTTTCCTCCAGGTTTCATTAGCTAAATGACACACTACCGTGTCCCTTGAACTATAATGGTAATACATTACAGTGTGTCCTGCAGGTTTCTTTTTGTGTACCACACTTTACGGTGACTCTTGACCATAAATATTAATAACATACAGTGTGTTCTGCAGGTTTCTTTACCTGTCCGGCACGCTACCGTGACTCTTGTTTTTAAATGTCAATAACATACAGTTCGTCATGCAGGTTTCTTTATCTAAACGACACACTCCCGTGTCTCTTGATCATAAATGTTGATAACATTCGGTAATTCCTGCAAGATTCTTACGCTGTACGACAAACAAACTCTTTTTGACCTTAAATATTATGACATACTATGTGTCCTGGGTGTTTCTTTAGCTGCACGACAAACCACCGTTTCTCTTGACCTTTAATATTAATAACATACTAAATGTCCTGCAGTTCTCTTTTGCTGTACGACACACTACCGTGACTATTAACCTCAAATGTTAATAACATACAGTGTATCCTGCAGGTTATTTTAGCTGCACGAAACACTAATGTGTCTCTTGCCCTTGAATGTTAATAATATTCTCCAGGTTTCCTTATCTAAACGATACACTACCGTGTCTCTTGACCTTAAATGTTAATTACATTCAGTGTCCAGCAAGTTTTTTTAGTTGTACGACACACCACCTTGTCATTTGACCTTAAATGTTAATAACATACAGTGTATCATGCAGGTTTCTTTAACTCTACTTCACACTACCGTATCTCTTGACTTTAAATGTTTGTAACATACAGTATGTCCTGCAGCTTTCTTGAGCTGTACCACAAACTACCGTTTCTCTTGACTTTAAATGTTAATAACATTCCGTGTATCCTACAAGACTCTTCAGCTGTACGAGAAACAACGATGACTCTTGTCTTTAAATTTTATAACATACTGTGTGTCATGCGTATTTATTGAGCTGTACGATACAGTACTGTGACTCTTGACTGTTAATGTTAATAACATACAGGGTATCTGGCAGGTTATTTTAGCTGCACGAAACACAACCGTGTCTCTTGACCTTAAATGTTAATAACATACATAGTATCCTCCAGGTTTCATTAGCTAAAAGACACACTACCGTGTCCCTTGCACTTTAATGATAATACATTACAGTGTTTCCTGCAGGTTTATTTAGTTGTACCACACATCACCTTGTCACTTGACCTTAAATGTTAATAACTTAGAGTGAGTCCAGCTGGTTTCGTTATATGTACGTCAAATTACCGCGCCTGTTGACCTTAAATGTCAATAACATACATTGTTTACGGCAGATTTATTTAGCTGTACGTCCAACTACGGTGACTCTTGACCTTAAATTTTATAAAATACAGTGTGTCCTGCAGGTCTCTTTAGTTGTTCGAAACTATACCGTTACTATTGACCTTAGATATTAATAACATACAGTATTCCAGCAGGTTTCTTTTGCATTATCACACACTACCTATTCTTTTGACATGAAATATTAAAAACATACAGTGTGTCCTGCAGTATTCTATAACTGTTCAACACACTACCGTGTATATTGACCTTAAATGTTAATAACATACGGTGGGTTTTGCAAGTTTCTATAGCTGTACGACACACTACCGTGTCTCTTGACCTTAAATGTTAATAGTATACAGTGTTTCCTGCAGGTTTCTTTACCTATACGACTCACTACCGTGTCTCTTGACTTTAAATGTTATTAACATACAGTTTGTCAGGCAGGTTTATTTGGCTGTACGACACAGTACCGTGACTCTCGACCTTAATTGTTAGTAACATATGGTGCATCCTGCAGGTTACTTTTGCTGTTCGACACACTACTTATGTCTCTTCACGTTAAATATTACAAAAATTCGGTGTATCCTGCAGGTTTCTTCAGCTGTACGACACACTACCGTTTCTCTTGACTTTAAATGTTAAAAACATTTAGTGTGTCATGCAGGTTTCTTTATCTAAACGACACACAACCGTGTCTCTTGATCTTAAATGTTAATAACATAAAGTGTGTCCTGAAAATTTCATTAGCTGTACGACGCACTCCGTGTCTCTTGACCTTAAATATTTATATCATACATTATATCCAGCTGGTTTCATTAGCTGTACGACGCACTACCGTCTCTCTTAACCTTGAATGTAAATAACATACAGTGTATCCTGCATGATTCTTTACCTTACAACAGACTGCCGTGTCTGTTGACTTTAAATGTTAATAACATACATTGTATGATGCATGTTTCTTTAGCTGTACGACACACTATCGTGTGTCTTGACCTTAAATTTAATTAACATACATTGCGTACTGCAGGTTTTATTAGCTGTACAACACAGTACCATGTCTCTTGACCATAAATGTTAATAACATACTGTGTATCCTACAAATTTCTTTAGCTGTACGACACACTCCAATGACTCTTGACCTTGAATGTTAATAACATACAGTGTGTCATGCAGGTTGCTATAGGTGTACGACACATTACCGTGACTATTGAACTCAAATGTTAATAACATACAATGTATCCTGCAGGTAATTTAGATGTACGAAACACATAACCGTGTCTCTTGACCTTAAATGTAAATAACATACATAGTATCCTACAGGTTTCTTTAGCGAAACGTCACACTACCGTCTCTTTGGCTTTAATATTAAATACGAACAGTGTGTCCTACAGGTTTTTTTAGCTGTACGACACACTACCGTGTCTCTTGACCTTAAATGTTAATAACATACAGTGTGTCCGCTAATTTCATTAGCTGTACGACACACCATCTTGACTCTTGACCTAAAACGTCAATAACATACGATGTGTCCTGCAGGTTTCTTTAGCAGTACGACAAACTACTGTGACTCTTGATCTTAAATTTTATAACAAACTGTGTGTTCTGCATGTTTCGTTAGCTGTACAACACACTACCGTGACGTTTAACCTTAAATTTTAATACCATTCAGTGTATCCTGCATGTTTCTTCAGCTGTAAGACACACTACCGTGTCTTTTCACCTTAAATGTCAAAAACATACGATGTGTCCTGCAGGTTTCTTTAGCTGTACCATACACTACCGTCTTACTTTGAACTATTATGGTAATACATTACAGTGTGTTTTCAAAATTTCCTTCGGCTTTTGACCACAAATTTAAAAAAATACAAAGTGTCCTGCAGGTTTCTTTAGCTGTACGACAAAATACCGCGTCTTTTGACCTTAAATGTTCATAACATACATTGTGTCCTACAGGTTTCATTAGCTGTACAACACACAACCGTCACTTTTGATCTTAAATTTTCATAACATACAGTGTGTCCTGAGGTTTCTTTAGGTCTACGACACAATAACGTGTTTTTGACCTTAAATGTTAAACACATACGATGTATTCTGTAAGATTCTTTAACTTACGAAAAACTATGGTGACTCTTCAACTTAAATTTGATAACATACTGTGTGTCCTGTGTGTTTATTTAGCTGTCCGACACAGAACTGTCACTATTGATCTTAAAATTTAATAACATACAATGTATTGTGAAGGTTTATTTAGCTGTACGAAACACTACCGTTTCTCTTGACCTTAAATATTAATAACATACAGTGTGTCCTGCAGGTTTCATCAGCTGTACGACACACTACCGTTTCCTTTTACCTTAATTATTATAAAAAATCCAGTATATCCTGTAGGTTTTTTCATCAAGAGAGCAAACTATCGTGCCTCTCGACCTTAATGTTAATGACATACAATGTGTCCTGCAGTTAACTTAGCTGTAGGACACACTACGATGACTCTCGACTTAAAATGTTAATAACATACAGTGTGTATTGCAGGTTTATTTAGCTGTAGAACACACTACCGTGTCTCTTGATCTTAAATTTTATAACAAACTGTGTGTTCTGCATGTTTCTTCAGCTGCAAGACACACTACCGTGTCTTTTCACCTTAAATGTCAATAACATACGATGTGTCCTGCAGGTTTCTTTCGCTATACCATACACTAACGTGTTCCTTTGAACTATAATGGTAATACATTACAGTGTGTTTTCCAGGTTTCCTTCGCCTTTTGACCATAAATTTTAATAACATACAAAGTGTCCTGCAGGTTTCGATAGCTTTACGACTCACTACCGTGTCTCTTGACCATAAATGTAATAACATACACTGTGTCCTGTAGGTTTCTTTAGCTGTACAACACAATACCGCGTCTTTTGACATTAAATGTTGATAACATACATTGTTTCTTGCAGGTTTAATTAGCTGTACGACACACTACCTTGTGTATTGATCTTAAATTTTTATAACATACAGTATATCCTGCAGGTTTATTTAGCTTTACGACACACTACCGTGTCTCTTGATCTTGAATGTTAATAATATACAGAGTATCTTGAATGTTTCTTTAGCTGTACGACACACTCCGTGTCTCTTCACCTTAAATGTTAATAACATACATTGTATACTGCAGGTTTATTTGCCTGTACGACAAACTACCGGGTCTCTCCACCTCATATGTTAATAATGTACAATGAGTCCTGCAGGTTTCATTGGCGGTACGACACACTCCCGTTTCTTTTGATCTTAATTGTTAAAAAAAATCCAGTGTATCCTGCAGATTTCTTTTGCAAGACGGCAAACTATCCTGCTTCTCGGTCTTAATATTAATGACATACAGTGTGTCCTGCAGATTTCGTTTCCTTCACGACAAACTACCGTCTCTTTTGACCTTAAATGTTAATAACATTCTGTGTATCTTACAAGACTCTTCAGCTGTACAACAAACAACGGTGATTCTTGACCTTAAATTTTATAACGTACTGTGTCACGCGTGTTTAGTGAGCTGTACTACACAGTACTGTGACTCTTGACCTTTAATGTTAATAACATACACAGTATCGTGCAAGTTTACCTCTACGTCATACTACCGTGTCTCTTGACCTTTAATGTTAATAACATCCAGTGTCCAGCAAGTTTCTTCAATTGTACCACACACCACCTTGTCAGTTGTCCTTAAATGTTAATAATTTACAGTGTGTCCAGCTGGTTTCGTTAGCTGCACGACAAATTACCACGTCTCTTGACCTTAAATGTTAATAACATACATTGTATACGGCAGATTTATATAGCTGTACGACACACTACCGTTTCTCTTGACTTTTAATGTTATTAACATAGAGTGTGTCCTGCAGATTTATTTAACTCTACGACAAATTTCGGTGACTCTTCAACTTAAATTTTATAAAATACAGTGTATCCTATAGGTTTTCTTAGCTGTACAACACAATACCGTGACTGTTGACCTTAGATGTTAATAACATACAGTGTATCCAGCAGATTTCTCTACCTTTATGACACACTACAGTATCTCATGACTTTAAATGTTAATAACATATATAGTATCCCAAAATGTTTCTATAGCTGTGCGACACACTACCGTGTTTCATAATATTAACTGTTAATGACATACGGTGTGTCCTGCAGGTTTCTAAAACTGTACGACACACTACCGTCTTTTCAGCTTCAGTGTTAATAACGTACAGTATGTCTTGCAGGTTTCATTGGCTGTACGACAGTACCGTGATTCTTGACTTTAAAAGTTAATAACAAACAGTTTCTTCTTCAGTTTATTTAGCTCTACGACAAACTACAGTAGCTCTTGACCTTAAATTTTATAATATACAGTGCGTCCTGTAGGTTTCTTTAGCTGTACAACACAATACCGTGACTGCTGACCTTAGATGTTAATAAAATACACTGTATCCAGTAGATTTCTTTAGCTGCACGACACACTACCGTGTCTCATAATTTTAACTGTTAATGACATACAGTGTGTTTTGCAGGTTTTTTAGCTGTACGACACTCCACCGTGCCTCTTGAATCATAAATGTTAATAACATACAATGTGTACAGCAAGGTTCGTTAGCTGTACGACACACTATCGTGTCTTTTGACCCTAAATATTATTAACATCCAGTGTATCCTGCAGATCTCTTTAGCAATATAGCACACAATCGTGCCTCTCGACCTTAATGATGGTATCTTACAATAATTCCTGTAGATTTCTTTAGCTGCACGACAAACAACAGTCACTTTTGACTTTAACTATTAATAACATAGAGTGTGAGGTGCAGGTTTCTTTAGCTGAACGAAGCACTACCGTTTCTCCTGACTTTAAATATTAATACCATACTTTGTATCCTGCAGGTGTTTTTAGCTTACGACGCACTCACGTGTCTCTTGCCCTTAAATGTTGATAACATACATGTTCTGCAGATTTCTTTTCTTCTACGACACACTACCGGTTATCTCGACCATAAACGTTAATAATTTACAGTGTGTCACATAGGTTTCGTTTGCTGCACGATAAAAGCCCGTGTGTCTTGTCCTTAAATGTTAATAACATAAAGTGTGTCCTGCATGTTTCATTAGCTGCAGAACACACTACAGCGTCTCTTGACCTTAAATTTTAATAACATACAGTTTGTCTGCAGGTTTCTTTAGCTGTACGACACACTACCGTGACTATTGACCTCAAATGTTAATAACATACAATATGTCCTACGGATTTCTTTTGCTTTACGACACACTACAGGGTATACCGACCTTTAATGGTAATAGCATACAGTGTGTTATGCAAGTATCGTTTGCTGCACGATAAACCACCGTGTGTCTTGACCTGAAATGTTAATAACATAAAGTGTGCCCTGCATGTTTCTTTAGCTGTACAACACACTACCGTTTCTCTTAACCTTAAATTTTAATAAGATAGAGTTTGACATGCAGGTTTCTTTACCTGTACGACACACAACCGTGTCACTTACCCTTAAATGTTAATAACATATATAGTAACCTCCAGGTTTCATTAGCTAAACGACACACTAGAGTGTCCCTTGAACTATAATGGTAATACATTACAGTGTGTCCTGCAGGTTTCTTTTGGTGTACCACACTATAAGGTGACTCTTAACCATAAATGTTAGTAACATATAGTGTTTCCTGCAGGTTTCTTTGGATCTACGACACAATACCGCGTCCCTTGAACTTAAATATTAATAACATACAGTGTGTTCTGCAGGTATCTTTACCTGTCCGGCACGCTACCGTGACTCTTGTCCTTAAATGTCAATAACATACAGTTCGTCATGCAGGTTTCTTTATCTAAACGACACACTCCCGTGTCTCTTGATCATAAATGTTAATAACATTCGGTAATTCCTGCAAGATTCTTAAGTTGTACGACAAACAAGCTCACTTTGACCTTAAATATTATGACATACTATGTGTCCTGGGTGTTTCTTTAGCTGCACGACAAACCACCGTTTCTCTTGACCTTTAATATTAATAACATACTAAATGTCCTGCAGTTCTCTTTTGCTGTACGACACACTACCGTGACTATTAACCTCAAATGTTAATAACATACAGTGTATCCTGCAGGTTATTTTAGCTGCACGAAACACTAATGTGTCTCTTGCCCTTGAATGTTAATAACATATATAGTATTCTCCAGGTTTCCTTATCTAAACGATACACTACCGTGTCTCTTGACCTTAAATGTTAATTACATTCAGTGTCCAGCAAGTTTCTTTAGTTGTACGACACACCACCTTGTCATTTGACCTTAAATGTTAATAACATACAGTGTATCCTGCAGGTTTCTTTAACTCTACTTCACACTACCGTGTCTCTTGACCTTAAATGTTAATTACATTCAGTGTCCAGCAAGTTTCTTTAGTTGTACGACACACCACCTTGTCATTTGACCTTAAATGTTAATAACATACAGTGTATCCTGCAGGTTTCTTTAACTCTACTTCACACTACCGTATCTCTTGACTTTAAATGTTTGTAACATACAGTATGTCCTGCAGCTTTCTTGAGCTGTACGACAAACTACCGTGTCTCTTGACCTTAAATGTTAATAACATTCCGTGTATCCTACAAGACTCTTCAGCTGTACGAGAAACAACGATGACTCTTGTCTTTAAATTTTATAACATACTGTGTGTCATGCGTATTTATTGAGCTGTACGATACAGTACTGTGACTCTTGACCGTTAATGTTAATAACATACAGGGTATCTTGCAGGTTATTTTAGCTGCACGAAACACAACCGTGTCTCTTGACCTTAAATGTTAATAACATACATAGTATCCTCCAGGTTTCATTAGCTAAACGACACACTACCGTGTCCCTTGCACTATAATGATAATACCTTACAGTGTTTCCTGCAGGTTTATTTAGTTGTACCGCACATCACCTTGTCACTTGACCTTAAATGTTAATAACTTAGAGTGAGTCCAGCTGGTTTCGTTATATGTACGTCAAATTACCGCGTCTCTTGACTTTTAATGTTAATAACATAGAGTGTGTCCTGCAGATTTATTTAGCTCTACGACAAACTTCGGTGACTCTTCAACTTAAATTTTATAAAATACAGTGTATCCTATAGGTTTTCTTAGCTACACAACACAATACCGTGACTGTTGACCTTAGATGTTAATAACATACAGTGTATCCAGCAGGTTTCTCTAGCTTTATGACACACTACAGTATCTCTTGACTTTAAATGTTAATAACATATATAGTATCCCAAAGGTTTCTATAGCTGTGCGACACACTACCGTGTTTCATAATATTAACTGTTAATGACATACGGTGTGTCCTGTAGGTTTCTAAAACTGTACGACACACTACCGTCTTTTCAGCTTCAGTGTTAATAACGTACAGTATGTCTTGCAGGTTTCATTGGCTGTACGACAGTACCGTGATTGTTGACTTTAAAAGTTAATAACAAACAGTTTCTTCTTCAGTTTATTTAGCTCTACGACAAACTACGGTAACTCTTGACCTTAAATTTTATAATATACAGTGCGTCCTGTAGGTTTCTTTAGCTGTACGACACAATACCGTGACTGTTGACCTTAGATGTTAATAACATACAGTGTAACCAACAGGTTTCTTTAGCTTTATGACACACTACAGGATCTCTTGACTTTAAATGTTAATAACATATATAGAATCCCGCAGGATTCTATATCTGTACGACACACTACCGTGTCTAATGATATTAACTGTTAATAACATTCAGTGTGTCCTGCAGGTTTTTTTAGCTGTACGACACACCATAGTGCCTCTTGAATCTTAAATGTTAACAACATACAGTGAAACCTGGAGGTTTCTTAAGCTGTACGACACACTACCATGTCTCTTGACCTTAAATGTTAATAACATACAGTGTGTACCGCAGATTTCGTTAGCTGTACGACACAGAACTGTGACTATTGATATTAACTGAAAGTTAATAACATACAGAGAATCCTAAAGGATTCTTCAGCTGTATCATACACTACCGTGTCCCTTGAACTATCAAGGTAATTACATTGTGTTCTTCAAGTTTCATTAGCTGTACGACACAATACCGTATCTCTTCATCTTAAATGTTAATAACATATAGTGTATCCTGCAAGTATCTTTAGCTGTACGACACACTATCGTGTCTCTTGAACTTAAATGTTAATAACATAAAGTGTGTCCTGCAGGTTTCGTTAGCTGTAAGACACGATTCGTGTCCCTTGACCTTAAATGTTAATAACGTACATTGTATCCTGCAGATTTCTTTAGCTGTACGACAAAATACCGCGTCTTTTGACCTTAAATGTTCATAACATACATTCTGTCCTGCAGGTTTCATTAGCTGTTTAACACACAACCGTCACTTTTGACCTTAAATTTTAATAACATACAGTGTGTCCTCAGGTTTCTTTAGGTCTACGACACACTAACATTAGTCTTAACCTAAAATGTTAATACCATACAGTATATATTGCAGTTTTTTTAGCTGTACGACACACTACCGTGTCTCATGACCTTAAATACTTTTAACATACTGTGTATCCTTTAGGTACCTTTACCTATACGACACACTACAGTGAGTTTTCACCCTTAATGTTAATAACATACAGTTTGTCATGGAGGTTTATTTGGCTGTAAGACACAGTACCATGTCTCTTTTTCTTAAATGTTAATAACATGCATTGTATACTGCAAGTTTTTTTAGCTGTACGACACACTTCCGTGTCTCCTGACCTTAAAGGTTAATAACATACATAATATCCTTGGAGTTTCATTAGTTATACGACACACTACCGTGTCTCTTGATGTTAACTGTTAATGACATACAGTGTGTCCTGCAAGTTTTTATATCTGTACGACATACTACCGTTACTTTGACCTTAAATTTTAATAACATACAGTGTGTCCTGCAGGTTTCGTTAGCTGTACGACAAACTACTGTGTCTCTTGAACTTAAATGTTAATAACATATAGTTTGTCATGCAGGTTTGTTTGGCTGTAAGATATAGTTCCCTGACTCTCGACCTTAAATGTCAATAACATACAGTGAATCGTGCAGGTTTATTTTGCTGTACGGCGCAGTACCGTGACACTTGACTTTAAATGTTAATAACATACAGTGTATCCTGCAGGTTTCTTTAGGCGTACGACACATTACCGTGTTTCTTGATCTTAAATGTTAATAACATACATTGTATCTAGTAGGTTTATTTAGCTGTACGTGTCTCTTTAGCTCAAATATTAAACACGTACAGTGTGTCCTGCAGGTTTCATTAGTTGTACGACACATTACCGTGTCTCTTGATCTTAAATGTTAATAACATACAGTGTTTCATGCAGGATTCTTGAGCTGTGCGACACACGACCGTGTTTCTTGACCTTAAATGTTAATAACCTACAGTGTGTCCTGCAGGTTTCATTAGCTTTACGACACACTACCGTGTCCCTTGACCTTAAATGTTAATAACATACATTGTATCCTGCAGATTTATTTAGCTGTACGACATACTACCGTCTCTTTAGCTTAAATGTTAATAACGTACAGTGTGTCCTGCAGGTTTCATTAGCTGTACGACACACTACCGTGTTAATTTTAATAACTTACAGTGTATCCTGCAGGTTTCTTTAGCTGTACGACACACTACCTTGTCTCTTGTCCTTAAATGTTAGTAACATACAGTGTGTCCTGCAGGTTTTTTAGCTGTACGACACACTATCGTGACTCTTGACCTTAAATGTTAATAACATACAGTGTATCCTGCAGGTTTATTTAGCTGTACGACACACTACCGTCTCTTTAGTTTAAATGTTAATAACGTACAGTGTGTCCTGCAGGTTTCATTAGCTGTACGACACACTACCGTGTCTCTTCACCTTAAATGTTAATAACTTACAGTGTATCCTGCAGGTTTCTTTAGCTGTACGACACACTACCTTGTCTCTTGTCCTTAAATGTTAGTAACATACAGTGTGTCCTGCAGGTTTTTTAGCTGTACGACACACTATCCTGACTCTTGACCTTAAATGTTAATAACATACAGTGTATCCTGCGGGTTTATTTAGCTGTACGAGACACTAACGTTTCTTTTGACTTTAAATGTTAATAACACCCGGTGTGTCCTGCAGGTTTCTTTAGCTTTACGACACACTACCGTGTCTCTTGACTTTAAATATTGATAACATACAGTGTGCCCCTCAGTTTTCTTTAGCTCTACGACACACTACCGTATCTCTTGATCTTAAATGCTGTTTGTATTCATCAGAAATTTTCTAGAAGTTTTTCAGATAATGTACATTTAAACAGCACTAACAATCCACTGTGAGGTCCCTTCGCCCACATTTCTTATGAATATCAGAATGGATCCCAGTGTACCGATCGGACATTCCCAAATAAACATACAGAGTTTTTACAAAATATTTAAGAGCAATTGTATCAGTTTTATATGCTATATTATGAAGAAAAAATACATTTTCTCTGAAACAAACGTATTTAAAGTATCAATCATTAGTTGAATTTATGTCAAAGGTATTTAAGGTTTGCTACCGCTTACCGTTCTTAATTTAGATATGCTAGATATAAGGAAGGCAGGCAGTTAACACCACCCACCGTCATCTCTCGAGCTACTTATTATCAATGAAGGGTGGCGTTGACCGTTACGTGAATAGAAACAACTACAATAATATAAGAAATATGCACACATGTAACAATTTTTCCTACACTTTTAGCCGTTGTTTAAAACACTGCATGTAAACTACATTTTTCTTTAGAAGTGTGAAGAAACATTTTAACAGTGTTCATCCTGCTTATAATGTTTGGAACATGAAGGTTATTTTTACACCAATTTTAATCACCTCAGAAAAACAATAAGAAAAGTGTTTGATTTGAAACAAATATTTTCCGACACGTTGCAAAAACCTCGTTTAAAACTAGAAATATTCCCACGTTTTTCGTATTAATTTCTCAATTAAAATTATTACTATACATTGTTGAGCTACTAAAATTAATTTGTGACATGTTGCACTATTGGTTAGTACAGTTTGCTACTGTTACTCCAACTCATTGTTATATTTGAACATAAGATAGAGCAGAATGTATATTCATTTACAGTACAACAAACGAATGTAGACATTTGTATAATTTTAGGTTGAATGGCAAATTATGAGAATGTAAAAACGACTCCTTCTTAAAATAGCTACTTTTTTTCCAGATTGGAGAATATATTTCGCCTAAGGCAGAAATTAAACGTAGCGTTTTCTAATGTTGTTTTTGTGCAAATCTTTTTCTGACCTACCTTAACTTCCCTGTTCATGGGATCAACAGTCGTATTCATGTTGTTGGAGTATTTCATGTTATATGAAGAAACAACAGATCCATGGTTTCAAACGTCCGCTACTCAAACACAGCATGTGAGAAATAAGAATAAAAGTTATTGTGTCCATATGATCATGTTAAGATATCGTGTGAGAGAGAAGGAAATATATACACGCATAAACTCACACCTACGTTATCTGACTGAACAATGGTTGAGTCAGTTAGTTATACAAACACATATATATACATAAACTCATACGTACGTTATCTCAGTAAACAATGGTTGAATCAGTTAGTTATATAAACACACACACATATATACATAAACTAATACGTACGTTAACTCAGTAAACAATGGTTGAATCAGTTAGTTATATAAACACACACACATATATACATAAACTCATACATACGTTATCTCAGTAAACAATGGTTGAATCAGTTAGTTATATAAACACACACACATATATACATAAACGCATACGTACGTTACCTGATTGAACAATGGTTAAACCAGTTAGTTATACAAACTTACATATACATAAACTGACAACTATATTATCTGACAACAAAAGTGCTCAATCAATTCGCGCACATGTAAATCCACACACTTCAGTATCGGATATACTCCTTACAACTAATTAAAGTAACAAATCTTCTACTTATTAGAAATTAGCTATGAAGATCGTAATCACGGTGTCTTTTATGAACAAATCATCTTGTATTAAACAGATTAAACTAGTGTAAGAAAACTTCTTTTCTACGCGTAGTTTTTTTAGCAGAATACCTATCTGCTATAAACCTGTGTAAAATCTCCTGAGCACCATCATTTCGAGAAACCCGTTTGTCAGTTGTCGTGCCTGTGGTAAATGTCCAAGCAGTTATTTATATTTAAGTGAATACATCAATAAAATATACCCCTTTCTGATTTTCCGGGTTCGCAGAATGTGATTGGAGTTTTGAAGCTTTACCCTTAATCTCAGTAGTTCTGCTACCGTGACGGGGAGACTAAATGACGTTAACGCCATCGAGTTAAATTAACTAGAAAGCCATGTTAAAGTCGGTTACTCCTTATTCTAGTGAATATTCTATTGTTTTATCTTGATTTTTTGGTGGAGCGTGGCTGATCTCTTAGAGTGCCCGGACTGTGAATACTAGGGTTTGCTAGCTGTTGTTGTAAAAATGCATTCCTTACGTACTTTAGTGCCATTGGTGCACTATAAGAGTGACGGAGGGGAGTTTTTTTTTAATTTCGCGCAAAGCTACATGAAGACCAGACAATCATTGATTCATACATCAAAATAACTTATATTAAAATAACCCCGTAATGCCTTTAATAAGAATATACACGTACATGTAAATGTATAGGTATGTGTGCTTTGCTACAATAAAGCTACATCGGGTTATCCGCTGTGTCCAACTAGGAGAAATGAACCTCTAATTTTAGCGTTGTCAGTCCGAAAACTTATTTCTGTCCTACCTGAAGATCATACGTAATATGTGTGTGTGTGTATGTATGTTTATAATGCAGAATTATTTAAAATCGTAAAGAAAACTTACATATGCATATATCTCTTCGTTTGTGTTCACACATACACACACACATATATATATATATACATAAATAAGTACATATAATGTTACATCACAAATATGTTCTGGAATATTCATACAAAATTATATAACAGTAAAAAAATAGTGTAATCAAAGTGTGCCGTTTGTTTTTCCATAAAAACAAGAGAAATACAGAAAGAGTTAACACTAATCGTACTTCGCTCTTCTACGAAGCTGAGCATACTGGATCAATTCCCAAGGATCATATCCTGTCATCGGTAGACGTTGAACTGTGATTGATAATTGTGGGGCAGCTATGGTACCTTAGAAAAATGTGTTCTTTAGGGACCCATCATGATGCATAAGCTCTCATGACTTAAGACAATGCTTATGAATAAAGACAAGAAAGCATATTCTTGGATACTTTATTGTCTGCTTTGGGAAGGGATCAAAAACACTATTGTCGGAACGCCTTATTGTAATATTACATCACCATAAAATAAAATGATTAAAGAATAAAAGTAGCCCTTATCGTTTTCAAATACCTCTGTAAAACACCACATTAAAATTGTGAGGGTGTTACCCTGAAAGGACCACATTTTTTAATGTTTAAATAATATTACAATTAAGTTAGTGCATAATGAAATACTCTTCGTCAATGTCATTTAAAAGGTTTTAACAGAATAACTTTGTTTTTGAAATGAATTTCGCGCAAAGCTACTCGAGGGCTATCTGCGCCAGCCGTTCCTAATTTAGCAGTGTAAGACTAGAGGGAAAGCAGTTAATCATCACCACCCACCGCCAACTCTTGGACTACTCTTTTACCAACGAATAGCTGGGTAACCGCTAATTATAATATATATGGTCAGCGGTTCTAAACTAGACAAAGCTGAAAAATTACAAATTATCAATAACAGCGTCGTTTGCACCACTACCACCCTTGTCCCCAGTGGCAAGTCTGCAGTCTTTACGACTCTAAACATCTGGTTTCGATTACTGTCATGGGCAGAGCACAAATAGCCCATTGTGTAGCTTTGTGGTCAAAAACAACAAACCAACGAAAATTCTGTGTCTGTGTACATTTATGTACAAAAATAAAACATCCATGGTCGCTAGATCCGATTTTACTGATTTTAACTGTGCCTAAAGCGCAAAATAGAAATATTTAATTTCATTTGAGTGTGTGTATTTCTTATAGCAAAGCCACATCGGGCTTTATGCTGTGTCTACCGAAGGAAATTTTCATTTGGTTACAGTATCTTGTTTATTAACTAATTAACGTTTAAATTTTTACTTGAAAGAAAAAAAGAACTGAATTTATTTTGTGTTTTAAATCACACACTGCGTTACTTCAACCTAAAAAGTTACATCAGCACCGTATAAGTTATTTTAGAAAACGTTTCCACGAGTAAACTACACTTCAGCCATCTCTTTTAATACCTCAACACTAAATCTGAAGAATTTTAACGTTAAAAATCGGGTTCGATACAAATGGCGGGCACAGCACAGTTAGCCTATTGGGTAGCCTCGTGTTTAACAAGAAACAAACAAACACATCTCGTAACATCGATATTTGTTGTTCAATTTCTTCACCGAACACAACACAGAATAGCCCTTGAAAAGCTTGGATCGTGACAATAAATGTTGATATATAAAAAGCTCTAACGATGGGTTTTAACATTTCATCTGACAACACTTTATCTTAGTAGGAAAACCACCCTCTATAAATGATAATAATTAGAATCTTCCATTACTTATAACCAATTTATTGTATTAGAACAAGTTACGGCTATGCAAATAAATCAAAATACTTTAAAATTCAGTTTATTCTATCGTGAAAAAAAACTAAAGAACTGTAACATACCAAACTCTTCTAGGTGAACTAATATTAAGCCTACATTAATACAGTTAAGCCTTTTCTATCATGAAAGCCTCAAGAGCTATAATATACTGGAACTGTTCTAGTTGAATTAGTCTTAAGACAACATTACTAAACTTAATTTTATTCTATCATGAAAATCTCAAAAACTATAACATATCAGGAATGTTTTAGGTGAACTACAATTAGGCCTATATTCATATAATTAAGCTTATTCCATCATGAAAGCCGCAAGAGCCATGACATGCTAGGAATATTTTACGTAAACTAGTCTCAGGCCTACGTTAGTACAATCAAGTTTATTTTATAATGAAAGCCTCAAGAGCTATGACATTACAGGACTGTTGTAGGATAATCTGTCTTAGGCCTACATTAGTACAATTAAATTTATTTTTTACTGAAAGTTACAAAAGCTATAACATGAAAGGAGTATTCTAGGTTAAGTGATCTTAGGCTTACATTAGTATAATTAAATTTATTCTATAATGAAACCCTCAAAAACGATAACATACCAGGCTGTTTTGGATGAACTGGTCCTACGCCTTCATTAATGCATATAGCAAATGTAACAAGGAGAGAAAAAAGTATATTTTATATGATTGTTACAAACGAATCATTATTATAAAAAGCTTACTGTATTTATTTCATTTGGTGACCTAGGCTTTGCTGAACAGGGGCGTAGATTTTTTACACTCGATGAGGGGAATGATTTTTGCAACCACTTATGTGGACTGTTCAATTTGCAAATTGGTAATCTCTGATTACGTGAACCTGAAAGCTGTAAACATGCAGTCACAGAGAAATCTTATTGCCACGATACTTCAAGGTTTCCATGTAGGTTTGTATAAGTGAGGTGTTGTAAACAGTTTTTTGAAAACAGTAAATGTTAATAGAATAAAGAAAATGTGTCACAAATTAACTGCCACATGAATTTATTCCTGCACACTGCACAGTATGAAAGATGGTCATTATATTTGACAAGGTTACTAATAACTTTCATAGTATGAATTACGTTTTCAAATATTACTAAAATTAGTAATTACCCTTGATAAGTTTATATCTACTGAAAAACTGTTCATGTTGTTTGATAAAAATAATTAAAATGTCTTTGCGAACTCTTGAAAATAACACATCAATATAATGTAGCACATGATCAGTGATGTCGAGAAAACCCACTTGTAGAGAAATATATGTGCAAAAACGGCTCGTTTGGGTTGAGAAAATATTTTACATAGAAGAGCGAACAACGTTTCGACCTTCTTCGGTCATCGTCAGGTTCACAAAGAAAGAGGTAACTGACCGGAAGCTGACCAGATGTTTGAAAGGGGGTTGTGTAACTGAGTGTCAGAATGTAGAGGGCGGTGTTAGATATTTAAATATATAATTTTATTTATTTTATTATATTAATATAGGTATAAAGGCGTTCCTTTATATTGGTTTATTTTGGGTTTAAGTTGTTGTATAAGGAAGGCTTCTTTAATTTTGCGTTTGTTTATGTTTGTTTCTTTATTTAGTATTTGAGTGTTTTCTATGGTTATGTTGAGTTTGTTTGACTTGCAGTGTTCGAAAACGTGTGAAGGTGACTTTTTATGTTCTTTGAATCTGGTTTCCATTTTTCTACTTGTTTCTCCAATATAGAAGTCGTGGCAGTTATCACATTGTATTTTATAAATAATGTTGGTGTGGTGTTTGTCAGTGTAGTTTTTACATAGTATAGACCTCAGTTTTGTGCCTGGTTTTGAATAAATTTGGTATTAACTGGAATGTCATATTTTGTTACTAGTTTTTGCCAAATGTTGGTTATTTGTCTGCTGATGTCAGGAATATATGGTATACAGCAGTATATGGTTTCGTGATTTTTTGATTCGTGAGATATATTTACTTTTATTGGTTGATTTTGCTTTCTGTCTAGGTGTGTGCGTATAATGTTTTCTACGGTTTGTGGAGGAAACTTATTGATGTTGATGAAGTATTGTTTTATTTTGTCCAATCGTCGATTTTATCTGATGAGCTGTGTTTATTTGGTTTCTTATTATGTTGAGTTTTTGTTTTGTTTCATGTGCTGAGTTTCAAGGAATGTATAGTCCAGTATGGGTGATTTTTCGGTGGATTTCTGTTTTGAATTGTGTGTCGGTTCTTGTAATTTTGAGGTTAAGAAATGATATTTGATTGCTTTCTTCCTGTTCACATTTGAAGTTAATGTTCTTTGTGATGATCTGTTTATGAATTCTTTCATAAGCTCTTCTATATTTATCTTGTCGACCTCATCTTTGTGAGTGTGACAAACTGCCACATGGTTGAGGCGGCACTGAGACATAGTTAACCTTAATCACGTCTTCAACCATCTTAAAGCAGAAAAGCTGCGTTCACATTCGCAGCTGGATACTGGACATACAAGCAAAATTTTCATGAGAAGAAACACTTCACTAAAAATCTGCTGGCTTGTTTCATGCATTTTACAGTAAGCATCCTTCCCACCTTTCAGAGATACTGCTTTTGTTGTTTCTTTGAACATGGGCAACTGAAACTCGAGCCGTTGTGCAGAGATTTCTGGATAAAAGTTTATAACCGAGTTGTCAATCTTGCCAGATGTGATCATGTTCTCAAGTGCCAGATATTGCCTCAAGTCATTGTTGTCTGCGTTGAACCTAGTGGTCAGATATTCTATGACTGTGTCCAGAAATTCAAAATATTGGCTTCTGTAGTAATTTCCAGCTGTTGCAGAATGGTATGCTGAGCTATCACCTGTGATCCTTCTGGGGGGTCTGCGAATGCATGGTAGTTTGCTTGTTTGTTTTGGAATTTCGCACAAAGCTACTCGAGGGCTATCTGTGCTAGCCGTCCCTAATTTAGCAGTGTAAGACTAGAGGGAAGGCAGCTAGTCATCACCACCCACCGCCAACTCTTGGGCTACTCTTTTACCAACGAAAAGTGGGATTGACCGTCACATTATAACGCCCCCATGGCTAGGAGGGCGAACATGTTTAGCGCGACTCGGATGCGAACCCGCGACCCTCAGATTACGTGCACATGCCTCAACGCGCTCGGCCATGCCAGGCCCACATGGTAGTTCAATAGGCACCAGATTTTGGGAAGTTACCTATTCCTCAGAGTCATCAAATATCTTGTAATTTTTCTCTGTTTGCAATACCCGCAATTGCTCAACTGTCATTGCAGATGCTTCAATCATGCCAGATACTGTCGCTGATTTTGCTTGGAATGCACGGTTTAGTTCCTCTAATGCAGCTAATGGATGCTGAGCCATCGACAATCCTAAAACTGTCTTTCCTTTATCAAATCTGTCCAGCAGATCTCGTGCTTTCATTGCTACATCTGATTTTTCATTTGCTAATTCAGACAAAGAATCAACAATGTCACTGTAGTGACCATTAGCACATGTAATTGCAGATAGGCGGCACAACCAGCGTGTTGACAACAGTGGGCGGATGTATTTAACTGGACCATTGTGGCTGTCTGACGATACAATATTTTCAAAGATTGTCTTGTATTTGCCTGACCTCTAAAGCGAGATACCAAGCTCATTTACCTACTTGATAGAATCTCGAACACATTCACAAGCTTCAACTGCATGTTGCATTATTAAATTAGCCTTGTGTGCTCCGCAGTAAAAACAAAGCTGACGGTTGCTTCTCTTTTTATTTTTGCCTGGCATCTACTGTACACACCACTCATATTAGCGGCTTCATCATACGTTTGTGCTCGTAATCCTGAGAGTGGTAAATTTAGTCTACTCAGTAGATCAAATATAGTCGAGGATATTGTTTCACCAGTTCTATTGGAAACACTGTACAAACCAATAAATGTCTCATGGACGTCAAGGTTGTCATCCTCGTAACGTACACATATTGCTTCCTGTTCGGTACCTGTAACATCTTGAGTGCCATCAACCATTAATGCAAAGATTTTCCTTTGCTGCACTTCGTGTGCTATGTTCCTCAGTATTTGATGGCTGAACATCTCCATTATTTCATTCTGAGCCTGGAGTGATGTGAATGTGGTTTTCTTTGACAAGTAGGCCGTCAATTCAGGATCTTCCACTTCCAGGAGCTTCATTAACTGCAGGAAGTTCCCCTCCGTATCAGTATGTCCACATAATGCTAAATTTTGACGCAGTAAGAAACGTAAACTTCTGAATATTTTGGCTAGACTTCTTTTGCATTCTTCCTGCTGCTTCTTTTTTCCATCATGTAGCTGGACAGTCACTGGAGTTACATCAAGTAAACCTTCTGGAGATATAGCGAATCTGTGCTGAGAGGAGGATTGGTGTTCGTTGAATTTCTGTTTTGCCTTTTTCCAGTTGCAAAAACCGGTGGATATGAAGGTATACTCTACTGGCCTCTCCAATTTCCCTGTAAAAAGACCTCTATTTTCCGCCTTTGCACAATGAAAGCATATGACTTTTTGAGTTTGATTGTCGAAGTGCAGCCATGGGAACTTATCAAACCACTTCCCCTGGAAGTTGATATTTTGAGATTTTGCTTTCTGTCGTGGTATTAGTTGTGCGTCTGGATGATATGGCTTTCCACACTGTATCTGTGGAGTGCCAGATTTTTCATTACTGCACAAACTTGTTTCACAATTATCTGGTGGTTCATGATGTGCAATAGTTGCACAAGCATTTTCAGACTCGTCCTCTGATAAACATGGTATTCCTCTGTATGGCAAGTTTCTATTCCTTTGTTTGAGGTTGTTGGATTATCTGCATCTGCATTGTCACTTATAGTACCAGTAACTGGCTTGCAGAACTGTCTAATATCGGAAAGTTTCAGACGCTTGCTTGTCATAATTGGAATATGTTTCCTAGATGACTCAACAAGCTGAAATACAGTCTTTATTGAAAAACTCTAATGTACAACGAACGAAGATCGAACAAAATGGAAGTAGGACTGAACTGTACAATGTATTTTGGTCGAAACGCGAACCTCACAGTGACTACCGAGCCGACTGACCACTTGGGCATCGCTGGGACAATAATGTGTGCTAGTTACAACACAAGTAATTGCAAGTTTTTCAAAACATACTTAAACAATCACAAATATATTACATTCCTGTTAAAGCTCATTCGAGTAGAGGCTTTAGGCCGTTGAAATCGCTCCTTTTGTATTCTAATTATACAAGAAAATACAATATTTTTACTATCTACGATAAGAGAATATATTGTTCTTTTACCATAAAGCACCAGCACTTTATTAGAGGGCGGTGATAATCTGAAATTTCATGGATTAATGAGGGCCACAAACACAGGTCTAAGGAGTCATGTTGTAAAATCGAGGCTCAGACTAAAGGGAGCGGAGGGGGATGATGTAGAGCTTGTTTGGATCCGAGGGACCCGAACCTGTCGTTAACTGTACACTAAACGTACGCTATGGTCAGCGGCTTCGGCAGCTAAGGAGAGTAAAGCATTCAACAATAAAACCGGCTAGACATGCATAAAAACAAATGGCGTAGGAAAACCGCACAATATACACATAAGATTGGTGCATCTACAAGCTACAATTGGCCTACCAGATCTAGATCACAGGAGTTTACGCTTGAGAGTAATATTTTCAAATTTTATGCTCGTTTAATCTGTCGTGATGAAAATTTTACTTAATCTTGCACTACGTACAAGACGTAGGTAGATTCTGTGATAGTGCTTGCAAGCCTTGCATGTATACTTAGGCCTACTGACTGATACTTACCAACTATCGCTTAAATCGAAAAGCTTAAAAACACGCCTATATTAAAGATGTACATTTCGGCTACTGAAAAAGCCTACATCTAGGTCTAGTTATGTAATTCGATTGGTAAGAACACGAAAATCACAAGAACAAACACAATTTGTAGGCCTGTGATGCAATAAAACAATTCAACAGACCAAACTGTAAGGGGAATGATTGTATGCACCATACCCCCCACCTAAAATGAAGGGGGATGTATCCCCCATCTCCCCCAGGATCTAGGTCCATGCTGCTGAAGACCTTTGAATAGGCGAAACTGCAATTGAGAGCAGAATGCATTAGACCTATACGTCACAAATTCTTTTATCAACTTCACCTGTGATGAGAACGTCTTAACCCACGTGGCCATGTCGGACCAGAAAGAAAAGAAATATTTAGCATAGTTTTTGTAGAGTTATACTTCTTAGCTCGTTAGTATTTAAAATATAACTATAACCTTAATAATACTGCCAATACATGCGATAAAATACATAATGTTTACATGTTAAAATAAAATGATTTTTTTTACTTAAAAGTTTTCAGAACCATCAAAAGTAATATTTATTGCTGTAAACCTATAAATATAAAGTTTTAAACCGTGATTCTGAGAAAAATACAACATGATATTAATTTGTTTAAATTCACCGTTAAAACTAAGATATTTTGATATGCTGAAATTTGCAAATAAAACGAAATAAATAATGCTTTTGATTTACCGATCTTTAAGAAAGAAAACCGCTTTTGCTTAGTCGTACAATATATACATTTGTTTTTCAAACGTCCTTTGCAAAGAACCACCCTCCAAAACAAGGGAAGGAATGATGCTCATGTCTTGTAACTTTCATCAGTAGGTAACAGCAGAAATAATCCCCATAGAATTAATGAAGAAAATTAACAATTCAGTTATAATTAACTAACTACACTAATTGTTTTAGCACAAATTAATTTTTTATTTAACAATGTGTCTTTACGAAATAATTTTAAACTCTACATTAGGAATTTTTAATCATCCATTTAGCAAAAGATTCGGTGAAAACTCATACAATTATTGTTTGTTCTTAAAAGCTATGCGAGAACTATATTCGCTAGTCATCTCTAATTTTGAGGATTAGGGAGAAGGCAAAGAGTCAAATTACTCATCATTAATTATTCAGCCATTATAATCGAATAATTGAATTTAACCTTCACTCTTCGAAGTGCTCCTTGGCTACAAAATACAGGATGCGTTTTTAGATAAGGAGACGTGAACAATAAACCCTCAGATTTTCATTTTAGCACATTAACTGCTAAACAAGGCTACGCCCGATCTTTATTAAACAACTCTCAAACTCAGATCAGTTTCTAATCTTCAATAAATGATTGATTGGTTTGTTTTGAATTTCGTACAAAGCTACTCGTGGACTATTTGCGCAAGTCATCACTAATACAATAGCGATAGATTAGAGGGAAAACAGATAGCGAACATCGCCAACTCTTGAAATACCCTTATAACCACCGCTGAAAAGACGAGTATATTCTATGACGGGGAATTGAACACGCGAGTAGAGAGCCCTAACCACCAGCTATTCGAAACAGGTTGAAAATGATTAAATTACCAGAAGGAGAAAATAATCTTCGTAGGAAATGAAAAGAAAAAAAAAAAGCTATGCCTATTTTCCACTCAAACAATACTATGTTTATTATTTCAAGAAAGTGGTGAGCAAATAAAAATAGCGATAAACAGCACTTATAGGACTTACTATTAAAGAATGTGGTGCGCACCCTACTTTATCACTATTACGACATAAATCTAGAAGATCCAATACCCTCTAGTGGAGGATCTTGAAAACAAAACATAACTGAAGAAACTGACATTATAAGGAAGCGTTTTTTTAGATCTATTTCATGTCGATTATGTCGCCGCCTACAGGGATTTATACAACGTTATCTGGTGAAACAGGAGGAGATAAAAAGACGAGTGTCTACAACAGCGTTCCTGTTTAATAATTGGTGAAAGTAACTAGAATGAATCATTGTACTATTAATAAAGATCACAAAATAACTTAGGAACAACAAGTTGAACGAATCTATAAAGTACTTTTTAAGCTTCTGTACCCTTCACGATATTTTAGTTCCGACATTTTGATTGAAACAGACATGAAAAATTAAGACAAGAAAGTGTCTCTGATGCAGAAACCTGGTGATAATTAGTTAGAATTATACTTAACACAAGGGCCCGGCATGGCCTAGCGCGTTAAGGCGTGCACTTCGTAATCTGAGGGTCGCGGGTTCGCGCCAGAGTCGCGCCAAACATGCTCGCCCTCCCAGCCGTGGGGGCGTTATAATGTGACGGTCAATCCCACTATTCGTTGGTAAAAGAGTAGCCCAAGAGTTGGCGGTGGGTGGTGATGACTAGCTGCCTTCCCTCTAGTCTTACACTGCTAAATTAGGGACGGCTAGCACAGATAGCCCTCGAGTAGCTTTGTGCGAAATTCCAAAACACAAACAAACTTAACACAGAGTAGTTAAGTACATCAGAACGGTAAAAAGAAAGGTTCTTTCGATTTCTGCATCGTAATTGTGTTACACATCAGCTATCGGAGAAACTGATATTTTATGCCATTAATAGTTAACAGATTTTTATCTATTCACAAAATAACTCGTCGTCCGTAATTACTAGACAGAAAGTCTAGTTGTTTCCAAACATTTGTCACGAGTAATAAAATTGTATAAACTAGACTTCACGTTCTGTGCCATTAACTACTGAAGACTTCTAACAGATGAACCAGTTCGCTCTAGTTTATAAGTAAGAACATTATGTTTAATTAATTATGCATTTTAATCAAGCAGTTAGCTTACTCTGGTCTGTAGGTGTTATTATTAATTCTGTTACACATTACGTTGTACTGTTTCATACCAATAAGATCACCCCATCCCCAATTACACCCCCAGCTATTTTATGAATTTTGCGCAGAACTACACGAGAGCTATCTGCGCTAGCCATCCCTAATTTAGCAATGTAAGGCGAGTGAAGGCAGCTAATCATCACCACCCACCGCCAACTCTTGGGCTACTCTTTTACCAACAAATAGTGAGATCAACTGTCGCATTATAACGCTTCTACAGCTAAATCGTGTAAACATTTTTGGGATGACGGAGTTTCGAACCCACGACCTTCAGATTATGAACAGAGCGCCCTAATCACCTAGCCATGACGAGCATCCTTCAGGGAAAAGCTAATTAAAACCAATTTATCAACAAAATCACTTAATGATACGAGAATGGTTTGTTTGTTTTTGAATTTCGCGCAAAGCTACACAATGGTTATCTGCGCTAGCCGTCCCTAATTTAGCAGTGTAAGACTACAGGGAAGGCAGCTAGTCATCAATACCCACCGCCAACGCTTGGGCTGCTCTTTTTTTTCCAACGAATAGTGGGATTGATAGTCACATTATAACGCCTCCACAGATGAAAGGGCGAGCATGTTTGATGTGACAGGGATTCGAATTCGCAACCCTCGTATTACGAATCGAGTACCTTAACTACCTGGCCATGCTGAGAGTGGAATGAGTGGATTAACAGAAACTTAAAAATAGAATAAAATCCAACAGTGAAAATAATACAAATACTAGAACATTATTCTAATTAAGTAATATCATTAAGAATATTGACACCACGATAAATAAATTCGTTTCAAAAATATATTTTTAAGATTTTTTACAGCAAATGAATCCTTCTTAGAAATAGCTTAATGGCATCATTTGGACCAATCAAAAGACTAGGGTGTTCGTCATGGCCAGAAGGTTAGGTTCGAATCCTCGTCACACCAAACATTCTCGCCTTTTCAGCCGTGGGGGCGTTATAATGTGACGGTCAATCCCACTATTGTTGGTAAAAGAGTGGACCAAGAGTTGTCGATGGATGATGATGGCAAGTTACCTTCCCTCTGGTCTTAAATTGCTAAACTATGGACCGCTAGCGCAGATAGCCCTCGTGTAACTTTGTGCGAAATTCAAGAAAGAAAGAACAAAGACCAGCGTCGAGTTTACAGGCTTATAACGCTAAAAATCGAGTTTCGATATTTTTGGTGGGTAGACTTCGTAGCTTTGTGCAGGTGCACTTATTTAATTAATGAAATCAAGACGAGTCTTTCTCCATAGTATTTTGATCAATCTTATTTGACTCATTCCAAGAATAGCTGTTTGATTTCACCTGAACTTCTCCCAGCTTTACCTTATTTGCTTTATTTCGACTGTAACAAGCTGACTCGACTGAACTTCCTAAGACACATTTCATGATATCATTTCAAGTATTTCCAAAACCAGTTATTTATAAATCCTGTTTTTTTTTTCATGAATAGTTTAATAACATCGTTTGAATAACAAGCAAGATCAACATCAACTTACATCGTGTGATTGTTTAAAAACAACAGTGTCGCAACATAATTCATGATCTTTTTTAAGACTGTGTACTCTCTGTTAAGCCTTTTTTTCATTAACTTACTAACATAATTTGGGCAAATTTCATGACTAGCTGTCTGAAACTGCCCTGTTCCTTCTCAAGAATAATTTCATAACATCTTTTCATTTCCAAGACTAATAGTTTAATACTACTTGAACCCATTTTACGAGAAAAAAAGCCCTATAAATTGGATATATATATATGTACAGGGTGTTCGGAAAGTCACTGTGCACTTATATATTTATTAACAGACAAAACTGTACAGTGACTTCCCGAACACCCTGTATATATACAAATAAACGTATATATTATTGCTGTATTTCATTTCCTTATTTGTTTTTATGTTTCATTCTTCCAGTTCCGGTATAAGGAAGTTGACAAAACTTTCAGTTGCTCTGGACACTTAAACATCGATGAAGAAAATGTATCATCGGCCACTATTGAGTTCTTCATCTTACATAATAGCAGAAATAGTCAATAAACTTAGTAGTTCTAAAACTGTTTAATTTCGAAGTTCAAGTGAGATCCAGTTTTAATCTACACTATGATCAAAGTGTACATAGAACTGGAGCTACTTTGAACTTAGACTTCGAAATTAAACAGTTTTGGAGTGCTAAGTATATTTATTAATTAATAATATTTTATGGCTATTTCCAAGTCTATTTGTTTGATATTACAGCCAAAACCTTTCCAAAATGAGATAAATGAAACCATTTGGACTGTTTTCAAAAGCAGCTACTGAAAGTCATCGCGACGTTTCCCAAGAGAATTTCGTTGGCGAAATACGTTATTAGGTTTTTGGTGCCTGTATATGATAACCTGAAAGACCTCAATTACTGAATTTTTGAGACTCTGACATCATATCGTTTCGTCCTTTGCTACTGATGAAAAAAAAGAATAAAAGGCGTTCGATAATTTTCTGGAATCTAATGATTTTAAATTTTCATTTTACTAAAGAATAACTAGATGATATTTACCACGGACAGACGATGATGTTTGTCTCATGCTATATACTTAAGTAACGCATTAGTCAAGTTAATACCAAAGAATCCAGAAACAGTGTGCACTACTTTTCCTTTATGTAATCAGTTCTGGATAAATCGTAAGACCATGTGCTATCTCGCTGATAGGGAGATCCGTCTTTGAAATATACACTACTATTCAAGTGTAATGATACCCGGAATGCGAAAAATATTACCAAAAAAAGCACCTTTTATCAGTGAAATGAATAAACTTTAACAGCATTATTAAAATAACGATATTTTTATTAATCCTTTTATAGCAAACAAACGTTTGAGCTTTTATCTCCAAAGTATAGAGAAAATTTGATATGATACATCGAATCGAATTTGGAACTTCACAACATCGTTACAGTACATGTCACGACGTCGAGTCACGTCCTAGCTGATGTTTGTTTGTAAATTTAGCGCAAAGCTATACGAGACGTCCCTAATTTAGAAGTGTAAGACTAGAGGGTAAGCAGCTAGCCATCACTACCCACCGCCAACTCTTGGCCTACTCTTTTAGCAACGAATAGTGAGATTGACCTACCATTATTACGCCCCCACGGCTGAAAGGGCGAGCATGTTTGGTGTAACGAGGATTCGAACCCGCGACCCTCAGATAACGAACGAGCGCACAAACCACCTGGCCATCTAGCTGATAACTGTACATCTTAGCAATAACTCCATAGCCACTGCAAAAGACACCTTTGGAAAAATGTCATGTACAAAGCACAATAATACTTCTTGCATGTTTCCTATATTCCCTAAAAAGTGCAAGGAAAACGAATTATTTTATACATGAACTGACTCGATTCTGAGTCCCATGATTTTATATCAATAAATTGATTCGATACCTGCAATCATAGTAGACCACATTATTATATACCAATAAACACACTAGATACTATAACACTTGGTTATATGTCAATAAACTGAGTGGATAGTGGAACATGATTATATTTACCAGTAAACTGGCTAGATACCTGACTCAGTACTGAGCCAAATGATTGTGTATCGATTAGATAATATACCCCTTCAATGTGTGTTGCACGCCGTTAAGGTTTGGCGTAAATAGACAGAATAGCACAGGATTCACATAATAATGATCGTTGGAGCTAACATGGGGATCAGATTAGGTGACCATTCTCAAGTGTCACTTCCCTGTGTGATTTAGTGTTCAGAGTTCAGTATAGATCACCGGAATTGTATGATCTGAGCTTCTTCTCCCCACCCCTCTCCACGATATTTCTGCAAGGATACTTCCAATTTAATATCAATAGGATTACATGGAGTTTTTTGCAGGGTACCTAACAAGTCTAATTTAAACAGCTACCCTTATTTAACTTTCTTGGAGTGGAGAGTATCTGCAGAAGTATGTTAAGTACTGTCAGAAGAAACTGGCATAAAAAGTGAATACAGAGACAATATTTCTGTTTTAATTATAATTAAAGTTCTTGCATACGACATCGCAAAGTTTTCATTTCATTCAAAGCTACCTAATTCGATGTCAATCATTCCTTTCTAGCAGTCATAGGAACCTACTTCAGTACAAGTTTTGCTGTCAACCATGTGAAAAGTGCTTTTGAAGAAATATACTGATTCGTCACTTTACGTCGTCAGATAACACGATTTTAGAAGAAAAAATTGATTTTTTCCACCTCAGATAAATGAAACCAATTGCTGTCCAATATGGCGGGATAAGTTGTAGATCATGTGACTTTTGACGTCAGAGTAAGAGTTCTGCGTGGACAAATTGATTCGGCGCTAAGTCATATGACTATAGCCGTGAAATTATTGAAATAGAAAATGCTTCTAGAGGATTTTAAGTTTTTCTAATACATACTTGTTTGATTGGTATACTGGAGTCTACCATAGCGGCAAATCGCACCCTACATTCGAGGAATATATTAACATTGTTGAATGGAAGCATGTTTGACGTTTTCGACCAATAAAAGATAAAATACTCACAGAAATAAAAATCAATGGTTGCTTTAACTATTAGTAAACAGCAGGCGAGGACAGGTCATCTCAAAACCATTCGATGTTTTTTGAACGTCCAGGGGTAACCAGGGAGATAGGCATGATGATATATGGAGAGGAACTAATTAAGTAGTTAACTCACGGGTTGTATTTATTGTATCATTTTTTTAAAGACAAATTATATGTTTAAATTTTTTTGTGAACGGCGAACATACAAATATATTTATCTCAGTAACTGATCCGTTTTTGTAGGAATATATTTATATTTAATCTTGTAGAGAATACCGTCAAAATTCATGTCTAAGAGTAGTCAACTTTAATAATATGAGGAAAGTTTCTTTGGATTTAAGCAAAAAGCTACCCAATGGGCTATCCGTACTCTGCCCACCACAAGTATCGCAAACCCGGTTTCTAGCGTTGTAAGTCCGTAAACATACCTCTGTGCCACTAGGGGTCTAATATAACGTAAAGGGTTAAAGAATAGTACCTTGAAACCTAGAAACCGAAAAATTCACCCCAAATCTAAAAACGTTACATGATGACGTCACAGCAAGAAAAGTTTTTCAACAGCGTAGAATGTTCTGGACACAAAGTGACATAAGCAAAATGGTGTGTGTTACGCACAGTGTTTGAACACTGTATCAATCTGCTGAAAATAAAAATATTCAAAATATTTGAGATCTCGTAAAAGGTTAAACATTCTGATTTTTAAAATTATTTAAGAGCAGATAGCCATCGTGTAGCTTTGCGTGAAATTCAAAAACAAAAAAAAAACACAATTCTTTAAAACATTAACTTCTAATGAACTGGAAATATTTTAACAAACCGTTTAATGCGACTATTTACCATTAATTATGTTTGATTATTTTTCAATGCTTTCATTCAGTTGCCCCCCAGTGGCTCAGTGGTATGTCTGCGGACTTACAACGCTAAAAACCGGGTTTCGATACCCGTGGTTGGTAGAGCACGTGGTGAGATAGGCCATTGTGTAGCTTTGTGCTTAATTCAAAACAACAACAACAATTTTCATTCAGTCAATAAAAATTAACTACCTTACATGTTTCTGTCCAACAGACTGTCAACTGTACGTCTTTATCTAATAATCCAGACTCATGTTTGGTGTACGGTAAACGTACGGACTTATAATACAATACTAGTTTATGAGTATCTTATCGCTTTATAACACTCTGCGGAGATAAGCAATCTTAATACTAAATATTTCGAAGAGTTATTGACTGTTCATGGAAAATATGATTATGAGTTCAGGACATAGCGGCTACAAATGTCACAGATACGTCACGTTCAATGACATCATAACAATGATGAAATTCTCAGAAACAAAATTTTCTTTGAGGAATACTTATTAACACGTATCACTTTCCATCGCTGTCCTTTTCCCATTAAACTCCTCCAATAAATGAGGTTTGGCATTCTAGATATTTCGGTCTCCATTTTCGTAAAACCAGACATCTAGCGATGCGTTACTATGGCAACTGTTTGAAGAAGCAAAGCATGCCCAACAATACGACGTGCTAACTACAACAGGTTTACGGAACGCTCGAGACATTTCTTCTTTTTTTTTAATATTTCACGTGAAAGGAGATGAATACATATTTTTTTCCATTTTTATTTCACTTAGATAACTAAAATATCCAAAAGAAAAATGGCCGTTTCAGTAAACATAAAATTCACTAATGATTACTGACATGCAAGTCGGTTCGTGTCCCGTATAGAAACCATAAACACTGTCTGACGGAAGGAAAGAATCTCGAAAGGTGGTGTTTTTATTGTTTGTTTTTTAATGCCGCCTCGAAACATGAGATATAAATACCACTGATAACTAGGGGATCAAAAGGAGTTCGTTATCTGTTTATAGGTCTTATATATTTCATTGTCTTATCTGTACGTATTACCTAAAACGAACACATTTTTAAAGCTGAAACACGCTAGCATAGTTACACTTAGTAAGGTTTTATAGAACAGTAATGACTTCTATACTAGCATTATTTGAGCTTGTACTGACAATGTTATTTAAATTACCTAGATTATGTACCGATATCATATAGACATTATATACATCAAACGTTACTGATATATATAATGGTCAATAGGTTACATGGAACAGCTTCTGGTAAAAGACAATTAGACATTATATTTATATAGGATAGTTGATGACCCTTTATAGGCCACTTACTGATATAGAATATCTACTTACATTACATAGATCAGTTTATGACACTGGATAGCTACTGATTCCGAGATTGCTCCTGAAGAAGAAAAGTCCACCTTTTGAAAGCGCTCGGGTTATAAGGGTTTCTACTTCACTTTTATCAAGATTTTTGACCTGCGTGTTTTTAGCACACTGGATAGCTACTGATATTATATAGGTCAGTTAATGACACCGGACAGCTACTTACATTAAACAAGTACGTTATTAGCAGCATATTTAGTTTTATCATTTTATTTGTTAAACAAAACGTGGAAGATCTTTCTTCTATTCCCTTCTTCCATTCTCAAGGTGCACCAAGAAACAAGCGGATGTGTCACCTGTGAAAGACTGCGGCGAAATGATTATGGTGTGGGCTGAATTCTGCATTCTAGGTCAGCGTGCCTATGAGGGCTTTCAACGCTCGCTGCTGTGAACTGTGCACGACCTGTGACTGGTCGTAACATCACAATAATGACCCGTACTTTTTCCACATCTTTAACGTTATAGGATGTATTTGTCAAGAATTGTATATATTGTTACTTCCAAATGTGAGGTCAGAGTTTTCCAGTGGGTTTCATTTGTCCAAATAATTGAAACATTCACGAAAACAACTTACATCAGGTACCCATATAACACTGTTCCAAAACATCAGTAGCTATTCGGGACATGAAATGGTTGATTGTATTAGGCAAAGGACATCAGCACCCTTTTCGTACAAGTTTGAATACTTATGGAAAGATACTGTCCCTCAAGGCGTATGACCCCTGTATAAAGCCAGTTGATCTTTACTTTATCAAAACTAATAGATAAATAACTTATTAGCTTGGAGAAGTTTCGTCAATATTTTAAGTACATTCATTTATAAAAACCTTTTGAGAAGAATTATGTGATAATTTAGAAACATTGAGGGAAAAATGCACACAATATTAAGTTTAAATCAGTAATAAATATAACTAGAAACCTCTTTTTTAAGTCTAGGACTGGCCCTCCCAGTTTGCCCTGAAGAAGAAAGGTCCACCTTTTGAAAGCGCTCGGATTATAGGATTTTTATTTCATTTAAGTCTAAGAAGTATCAGTAGTTAAGTACAGAAAAATTATAAAGCAAGTTTGAGAGATGACACATAGAAATTCAATTGCAGCACTTATCTTAAGGTTTTATATAAGAGGGCGCCACCATTGTGTGATTTGAAGTTTGGGTTATCTTGAATTTCGCGTAAAGCCAGAGAAGGACTTTCTGCACTAGCAGTGTCTAACTTAGGTGTAAAATACTAGAGAGAGGGCAACTAGTCATTACTGTCCACCGCCAACTTTTGAACTACTCTTTACCATCGTCACATTTTAACGCTCCCACAGCTGAAAAGGTGAACACGGACCTAAGACTGTTTGTCAAGCACCTAACCACCTCGCCATGCTAGGCCTGACTTAAAGTTGTACTAAGTGTTAAATTAATATTGCTTAGTATAATCATGGACGTTATGAATGCAGTCTCTTTTCATCTGAGATGCACACAATTCCTTTTATGGACACTTCTTCAAATCTGTGATTTTCAGTTAATTATCCAAGCAGACAGACACTGGTGCAAAAAATATAATCTTAGAATTTCTTGCATTTTTCAGGCTCTGGTTAATATTGTCATTAATCTATTATAAATATTTATATTAATTTGGAACATCATAACAAGATATCCCATGAAGAGTCCCCCCCCCATTTTTTATAGTTCCAGTTTTAGACTTTCTTAGCTTCGATACTTCTTGCTTTAGCTGTTAAAATTTCTGAATGCTTCTCGGTGACGAAGAATATTTTATTAATCTAAGACTACATTAAATTATTCTTGTATTCTGGAGTAACCTTTCATAGAGCATTACTGGTTCCAACACTGACATATTACATGTTTAACAATGTTATTGTGGATAGCGGTGTCGCATGAAGCGTGAAATTGTTTTGAAGTTTTGTTTGCTGTCTGACTTTTCGTTTTTCTGCTCGTATGTTTCACCTCTGAAGCACACTGACGGGCCTATGAAACGCCTCTCGCTACCACCATCGACAAACTATAATATTTGTACTTTTTTGTTTTGTCTTTACATTAAAAATACATTAACTGGAACGTAGCTACTACAAGGAGAAACTCTATATCGTATTCTTTACAGAATTGTTAAATTGCGTTAGGTTTCCATGTTTAGTACACTGTACAGTACTACAAACTGCCCGTTTCAGATGAGCCATTTGAAAGCTGCTAATTAATTAGAGTGGATAAATCACTTCTCTATGTTTTATTCTGTCCGTTTATTCTTACCGTAAAATTAGTTCGCTTATATGGTTTCTTTTGAAACATAAAACCTTTATTTGTTTGTTGTTACTGTTAAACATAAAGCTACACAGCGAGTTGTCTTTGCTGTGCCAACCACATGTATGAAAACCCGATTTTTAGTGTTTTAAGCCCAAAGACTAACCATTGGGAGTTATCGGAGTAGTGATAAAAATTACTAAAATACATTGTGACCCCAAAAACAAGTTGAAGGTAGTGTGTTCAACAAAAGTTACTGATTGTTCAGAAAGTTAAGGTGGAGAAACCAGGTGATAAATGAAAGATAACAATATTTGTGTAGGTGGAAACCTACCACTCCTCAACTCAAGAAAAAGAAAGTCGTCAGTTGGTTTTCTAGAAGCTTCTAAAAGTCCCAGAGTCATTGTGCAGAACTTCTTTTGGCTAAATACAATGTTGAAAATGCCCTATTTTTAAATGAAACTTAAATAGGATCAGTTCCATTTGAAAATGATACACAAAACTCTTTAGTAATAGTATGACATGAGACTAAGTTAACAGTTGTGTTCTCAAACAAAGCCTTTTATACAAGCCTTTTACAGGGAAGCGTAGCATCTTCTACTTAGAACGTATTTTTTAACTGAAATATAATCTATTAAATTGTAAAACACAATTCCAGTATCGTCAAAACTCTTGCGTATTTTATGTTTTTTCACAGTACACAATTCATTGTTTTATTAAGGAGTTCTTTATTAAATGCCTGATGCTACATTATTGTAATTATTTTGTTGCAAGTGTAAGTTCGTACATTATTGAATGTGTCCTACAAGAAGCTTATGTTAATATTGTTCTCTGTTTCAAATTGTTTTACACTAAAAAACTTCAAATTTAATTGTAGAATCATCTGTTAAAGTTCTTTATTACAGTGCCTGACTACTTTGTATTTTCAAGTCTGTTGTCTATTGTGATTTTCAGTTTAAAACTTCACGCTCTTAATTGGACAGTATAATATATCAACGTATATGCATAATATGTCGCCTTACTTCCTGAGTCTACCGCCTGTGTTATTCTGTTTTACAAAAATAATTGTTTGTACGGAGAGAAATGTGTCAGTAAAGCATTGCTAAAACAACCTGAATATCGCGATCGTTCTGTTATAGTAACTGTACCTAGTTTTTCTATACTACATATTATTTGTAATCAGTCATTTTTCCAAAGAGAGAATAATTTATTTTACAAAAAACAAGAAGCATAACACAAAACTGCCTCAATTTCTCTTTGGATCAGACTTGACCTAGTGGTCAATGGGTTGGAATTCGAGAGTTTATGGTTGGCGCCCTGTTGCCTGAAATAAGAATTACGTTCTGAGCTCTATGATATTGAGTACGTTATGAAAGTGACAGTCAAATCCTACTTTTTGATCAGAGCTAGCGATGCTTGTTGTTGACGTGTCCAAAACTAGAGACGGTTGCGCCGATTGTGCGAATATCTTAAAGAGAATTTCTCATACGTGACAGATTTGTAACCTCATGGTAAGTCTAGAGCACCGAGAATGAATCTATTCTGACTGAATAGGGCCAATAGTGAGTGAGAAAATTTGATTCCTTGTTTTAATAAGAAAATCATCTTCATGGGTTTTTAGGAACATGAATACCAAAGAGAGAATGACAATAAAGTGTTACTAAAGATGTTTATTATTATTGTTACTTTGTAGATGTTTGTTTGTTTCAAAATTTCGCGCAAAGCTACACGAGGGCTATCTGCGCTAGCCGTACCTAATTTTGCAGTATAAGACTAGAGGGAAGGCAGCTAGTCATCACCACCCACCGCCAACTCTTGAGCTACTCTTTTACCACTGAATAGTGGGATCGACTTCACATTATATCGCTCCTACGGCTGAAAGAGCGAGCATGTTTGGTGTAACTGGGATTTTAGTAGATGTAAGACAAGGTTAAAACAAATTCAATTTATAGTAAGAGAATCGAAGTTTTGGAAGAAAGGAGAAATTCCCTCCATTATTCTTTCAATTTTTGAAATACTTTTCAGCAAACACCACATCGCTAACTACAAATTTAAAATTATAATTAAAAAATAACTAAGTTACTAAGTGAATAACATATCTGTTCCATAAATCACCTACTTAACACCATAACACCATTTACGTCAGGAATATAAACACCACACAAATTAACCTTCCTACCCTTAATTTTTCGTGAATTAAGACATCGAAAAACAACAATAAACTAACCGATCATTTCTTGCTGGTACAGCGGTAACTCTACGGATTTACAACGCTAAAATCAGGGGTTCGATTCCCCTCGGTGTACTCAGCAGATAGCCCGATGTGGATTTGCTATCAGAAAACACACAACACTAATCGATCGATTTATTAGTCTGTTTCCTTGCTTATATCTTTATCTCTATTTGAACTAAAAGTGGAAACAGATAAAGCAAACACTGTTTTTGTTCAGTCCTCTAATCTTTATTTTTTTAACAAAAATACACGTTTGTACCACACTATCATGTTTATCATTTTAGTTAGGATAGGAATACCTAACCCTGACATCTGCACTGTGTCTGTTCATATGATAAATTAATGTAACCTCGTATTTTCTTTGTTCTCCTTATATTCGAGTTCAGCCTGAAGCATTTCATACGTGTCCAATAGGGTAAAATCGTGAGATTCTGATCGTGACGTCATTCATGGAATAAAATATAAATTAGATTATTAATTAGTTAGAAAGTCCCAACAGCGTTTCGTTAATTAGACTAACAGTGTGTGACTTTTCTTTTCCTTCTATTTTCATCAACAGTTCGTTTCATCAAGGACCAGAAAAGAAAAATTTTACTTCATATTTTACCAGTTCATCGTAATTATGTAAATAGATTTATAATTTGTACATAAACGACTGAACTTTTATGTAAATAATACTGCAATAGTTTGTTTGTTTTTGAATTTCACGCAAACCTACACGAGGGCTATCTGCGCTAGCCGTCCCTAATTTTGCAGTGTAAGACTAGGGAGAAGGCAGCTATACATCACCACCCACCGCCAACTCTTGGACTACTTTTTACTAAGGAATAGTGATATTGACCGTCAAATTATATCAACCCCAAGGTTTAAAGGGCGAGCATATTTGGTGTGACAGGAATTCGAACCCGCGACCCTCAGATTACGAGTCGAGTTCCTTAACCACCTGGCCGGGCCGGGCCTTGCAGTAGAGGCCGAGTTTGTTTACGTAAATACTCTCTTTCATTTCATATTCGTTTGGTTCAACGTAACAAATGATGTTAACAACGAAAGTTGTTTTTTTTTTCCTTTTAACCATAATTATGTGTAACACTGAAGGAAATATAGTAATATAATTCATCTTACGTGTAACACTGAAGGAAATGTTGTAATATAATTCATCTTACGTGTAACACTGAAGGAAATGTAGTAATATAATTCATCTTACGTGTAACACTGAAGGAAATGTAGTAATATAATTCATCTTACGTGTAACACTGAAGGAAATGTAGTAATAGGAATAGGATTACAGTTCTTACTGTGATCTATGAGTCGAATGGCTTCTTGTAAATTAATTACTCACTCAAATCCTCATTTTTTTGCATTTATTTACAAAACAAAATTCCCCTACACATCTATTCTACATCTCAAGTGCGAGACGTCTCTTAAATATAATGAAAGCAAAGTGCTTACCACTTCTCTACCCTCCATGGCGGCATGTGTGCGGACTTATACCGCTAGAAACCGGATTTCGATACCCCTGGTGGACTGAGTACAGATAGCCCATTGTTAAGGTTTAGGCTTAATTAATTTCAAACAAGCATAAGAAAAACTTACCGCTTCTTTTTTAATCTTTTGAAAATACGAATATCCTTCTTTGGGGGTGTAAGGAGAGGGATAGAGGTAATTAGTTTGTTTGTTACTAGGTACAAAGATGGTATCAAACACAGAATTTAGGTTTAGTGTCATCAGCTCTGAGATGTATCGCTGGGCCACTAAGGGTCGTAGTTATCAGTATTAGTTGAGGGAAAAATTTAACTGACATATACAGACCACAGACGAGTTCAGGCATCACTGTAAAAACAGTTGGTTTCTCGTTGGTTACTTAACGACGAACCATTTCAAGGGTCTGAAAGGACAATCTATACAAATAATCGTATGCCAACCTAGAAATTATTTGATGAAAAGTCATTTCCCTACTGTTAAATGTCACATACCTAGACTCCTCTAAAAAATACCAAATTTTGACTAGATAACCAAGTAAGAGTCCTGATAAACACAATAAAGAATTATCGAGAGAAAAATATTACTCCTCTTCAAACTACACTTGTTTGTTTCAAACTGCTCTTAGTTGTTTTAAACTACACTTGTTTGTTTCAAACTGCTCTTAGTTGTTTTAAACTACACTTGTTTGTTTCAAACTGCTCTTAGTTGTTTTAAACTACACTTGTTTGTTTCAAACTGTTCTTAGTTGTTTTAAACTACACTTGTTTGTTTCAAACTGCTCTTAGTTGTTTTAAACTACACTTGTTTGTTTCAAACTGCTCTTAGTTGTTTTAAACAACACTTGTTTGTTTCAAACTGCTCTTAGTTGTTTTAAACTACACTTGTTTGTTTCAAACTGCTCTTAGGTGTTTTAAACTACACTTGTTTGTTTCAAACTGCTCTTAGTTGTTTTAAACTACTCTTGTTTGTTTCAAACTGCTCTGAGTTGTTTTAAACTACACTTGTTTGTTTCAAACTGCTCTTAGTTGTTTTAAACTACTCTTGTTTGTTTCAACCTGCTCTTATTGTTTTAAACTACTCTTGTTTGTTTCAACCTGCTCTTAGTTGTTTTAAACTACACATGTTTGTTTCAAACTGCTCTTAGTTGTTTTAAACTACTCTTGTTTGTTTCAAACTGCTCTGAGTTGTTTTAAACTACACTTGTTTGTTTCAAACTGCTCTTAGTTGTTTTAAACTACTCTTGTTTTTTTCAACCTGCTCTTATTGTTTTAAACTACTCTTGTTTGTTTCAACCTGCTCTTAGTTGTTTTAAACTACACATGTTTGTTTCAAACTGCTCTTAGTTGTTTTAAACTACACTTGTTTGTTTCAAACTGCTCTTAGTTGTTTTAAACTACTCTTGTTTGTTTCAAACTGCTCTTAGTTGTTTTAAACTACACTTGTTTGTTTCAAACTGCTCTTAGTTGTTTTAAACTACACTTGTTTGTTTCAAACTGCTCTTAGTTGTTTTAAACTACTCTTGTTTGTTTCAAACTGCTCTTAGTTGTTTTAAACTACACTTGTTTGTTTCAAACTGCTCTTAGTTGTTTTAAACTACACTTGTTTGTTTCAAACTGCTCTTAGTTGTTTTAAACTACACTTGTTTGTTTCAAACTGCTCTTAGTTGTTTTAAACTACACTTGTTTGTTTCAAACTGCTCTTAGTTGTTTTAAACTACTCTTGTTTGTTTCAAACAGCTCTTAGTTGTTTTAAACTACTCTTGTTTGTTTCAAACTGCTCTTAGTTGTTTTAAACTACACTTGTTTGTTTCAAACTGCTCTTAGTTGTTTTAAACTACACTTGTTTGTTTCAAACTGCTCTTAGTTGTTTTAAACTACACTTGTTTGTTTCAAACTGCTCTTAGTTGTTTTAAACTACTCTTGTTTGTTTCAAACTGCTCTTAGTTGTTTTAAACTACACTTGTTTGTTTCAAACTGCTCTTAGTTGTTTTAAACTACTCTTGTTTGTTTCAAACTGCTCTTAGTTGTTTTAAACTACACTTGTTTGTTTCAAACTGCTCTTAGTTGTTTTAAACTACTCTTGTTTGTTTCAAATTGCTCTTAGTTGTTTTAAACTACTCTTATTTGTTTCAAACTGCTCTTAGTTGTTTTAGATTACTTTTATTTGTTTTATACTACCATTATTTGTTTCAAACTGCTCCTATTTGTTTTAGACTTTCTTATTTGACAGACCAGTGGAACCTAAATTTATTCTTATAAATGTTTAGGACCAAACCTTCCAAAAAATTCCCTTTTTTTTGTAACGGAAAGTGATCCACGAATCATTATGTTCGAGGTACAGAAACTGTACTGTGTAGTTGTCTGTACTTACAGTTGAATGTAGCAAAGATTACCAAGAAACTGTACTGTGTAGTTGTCTGTACTTACAGTTGAATGTAGCAAAGATTACCAAGAAACTGTTTTGTGTAGTTGTCTTTATTTACAGTGGATGTAAAAGAAAGATTACCATGAAACTGTTTTGTGTAGTTGTCTATACTTACAGTTGAATGTTAGTTAAGTTGAAAAAGGTTACTATGAAACTGTGTAGTGTAGGTTTAATAGTTAGAGTGTTTCCCTGTAATAAAGTGTAAGATTTACTGTCACATTTGGAAGCAGTATACAACCTTTATTTCAGTGATAAAATCAGTTACTATTAAACTTTGTGTTAACTCTGAGATATTTTAGGATTGGGTGTTAAAAATGTGTGTGTTGTTTAACTAACGATTGTAACACATTGTACAAATATCTACTCTTCCAGAAAAGTGTGATGTGTTATTAATCCGATGTTATTAATTTAAAAAAAATTCATTATCTTGAGAAATTTAATGTATGTTGAATGTCGGACACGTGTTTAAAATATCGGGACCAAACTTAGTTCAATCTTTTCTTAGACAACGTACAAAGAAAGATATATTTTATAAGACATAACAACAAGCCAGCTTTATGTGCTTCTATACAGTTGAATTTATTTAACAAGCTTAATATTTAAAGTGAAAGGGTAGTTTTTATTTTGCATCGAGTTTATTGGTTAACGCCGCTAGGCTCGCTTCCCCTCTCAGCTCTGGTGTACGTAAAAGGAAACAACTTAAATAAGAGCGAATTCTTTTATTTTATTTTTCGCGAATTTGAAACCGACAACATGTATGGAACGAGCGTGAACAAAACTGGCATCTCTGATGACGTCTGTGACGTCTCTGTTTTCAGTTTCTGTCGAGAAAGTCATTAAAAGTAATATTGGTAAAATAATTACTTAGCCTCTTCTCTTTATATTTGTGTAAAACTAAGGAAGCACAGAAACGCTACACGCCTAACTAAAACACAGATGATATCCTCAGATAGAAACTACAATTACAAGTTAGTAATATTAGAATGACTAGTTAGATCGGTAAAAACATTTTAACTTTATATATATATAGTGTGAGAAAAAAGTCAGAATTTGTTCTTTTTTTACCAAATGATTATTGACTGCATTTTAAATCATCTCTCTGGTTAATTCAATTAAATTAACCCCTTGTTACGTGCCCAAAATAATTATAAAATGGTCTTATATTTTGTGTGAATTTCCTTGTACCCTATTTATTTTGAAAAGAAAATAAATAATGTAAAAACTGAAAATATCTATTTTTCTTGCATTTATTTTTAATTAATGGATTCTTTTTTTCAAAATGAAATACATAATGCAAAAGGAGCGATAATGGCCCCCTATTTTGCTATTTATTTTTGTTTTCAGTTATAAAACAGTGGGAAAAAACAATGCTAGGTTTTATTCAAGGATTATAATCAACAAATCGGAGAATTGAATAGGCTTAGATTTTATTCTCCACTCAGATGATGTTTTCAGGAAACACTAAAGTTATCATTTCTTTATATTTGATTAACGCACTAAATGCGCGTTTTGTGTTAGTGCTTTTCATTCTCTCGATATTTAGAACTTCCTTTTTTTAATTCTCATGTGAATGTTTTTTTTTTATTTTCAGTGACATAATAAACTCACAAGCTTACTCGTGAGCTACGAGAGAAGAGTGGTTAAGATGAGAAATAGAATCCTTATTTATTCTCGTAGTAAATATGCTTGTTAATGGACAGGAGAAGAGATAAATATATTTAGCAAGACCTCAGGAAGGAAGTGTATCTAACTCAAGAACTACAAAATAAAACTAGCTCAAAAACTACAAAATAAAGCTAACCCAAGATCTACACAATAAAACAAGCTGAAGAACTACAACATAAAACTAGCTGAAGAACTATAAAATAAAACTAGCTGAAGAACTACAAAATAAAACTAGCCAAAGAACTACAAAAATAATTCAAAACAGGGAAATTTAGTCAATATAAAAACTGTACTTAATTAAAAACAGCAGAACATGACTTGAATCAAAAAATACGACATGTTAACTATAAAAGTTCTACTTAAATGTGGATTTAATAAAACATCACTTTATAAGACAGTTTTTTGAAACTTCAGGGTGCCTAACATCAATTTATTTTTTGTTTCTTCTAAGATGTTTTTTAACTACAAACCTTCAAAGAACTGAACTCGTGCTAACTCAGAAAGAATAAATGACAAGTTTACCTCTCCATTAAAAATCATAGGAATAGTTGACACAAACTAATAAAATAAACAGAAGTTCGTTATGAATAGGCGACACATTAATAAACTAAACAGAAGTTTGTTATGAATAGGCGACACATAAATAAAATAAACAAAAGTTCGTTATGAATAGGTGACACATACTAATAAAATAAGCATAATTTGTTATTTGTATCTACAATATTATTTTATTTGAAGAGTTAAGCCTGCTTCCTCTGAATATGACTGTGTTACTTAAATTTGTTGAAAAGATATAAGAATCGTCATTCCCAAACAACGTTTGTGTACTTCCATTGAAATAATTTCAAGAAATAAAGTACCTTACCCACAGAACTCTGACAGCTTCAACGTAGTTCATTCATAGTTGTTATCAATGCGAAATGAACAACAAATAAATAAACGCAACAAAGTGCCTGTCGTGTCTTAGAACCGCGACTAACGAACTGTCTTGGATCTAGTAGTCAACCGCACAGTCTAATGCAAAGTATCAGAATGCTGTCTTTTGGCATCTATCACGCATGCGCAACGACACGCGTTGGCAAGCCGGGCGGAAAGGAATAACGTGCTTCGTCCAGGTCGAATAATGTTCGGGAAAGAAAGAAAGAAATTAAGCACGAAAGCCTTGTAGATGGCTATGACTTTAATATTAGCTGTTTGTGGCCATTTTACTTCGTTAAATCTCTTGTCTCACGATTAGGGTTACAAATCAACATAATCATTTTACCAAACTAACTAAGCCTTATCTTCATCCTTCTTTTTTCGCTGAAATATTTGACGGTAATTACAATCATTCACATATGATTAGCTGTTTTCCAAACAGATTCCAAGCTAAGCTAAGTACGACTATTAAGTCATCTAGTTCGTTCTTGAAACACGAGAAGGTGCTGGGGTAGAAATTGATGTCAAGACTTCAGATGGTTTCCTAAAGGTGTGAAATTTTTTCACCAAAAAGAAGATACGCAAATCATTAAATATATATGATTGAATAACTTACGAAACTAGTGGTTCTAATAAATTTTGTCATGGAAGCAATCTGATAAATAAATACATGTCAAGTGGTTGAACAAATCTGCATACCTTCTTCATTTTAATGTTTATTTCTTATACTGAATCACTTACACTGTGAGAATTTAATTAATGAAATTAAAAAAAAAACTTTTATCCTAAGAAGAATATCATGTCGACATCATCATAATTTACTTAACTTTGTCAAAAATCGTTTTAATGAAAACACACTGTAAAGTATCTTACGATTCTACCGTTAACCAACAGTAATGTTTGTGATAATACACTGTGAAGTATCTTACGATTCTACCGTTAACCAACAATAATGTTCGTGATAATACACTGTGAAGTATCTTACGATTCTACCGTTAACCAACAATAATGTTTGTGATAATACACTCTAAAGTATCTTACGATTCTACTGTTAACAAACAACATTGTTTGTGACAATACACTGTAAAGTATGTTATGATTCTACTGTTAACAAACAACAATGTTTGTGATAATACACTGAAAAGTATTTTATGATTATACTGTTAACAAACAACAATGTTTGTGATAATACACTGTAAAGTGTCTTATGATTATACTGTTAACAAATAACAATGTTTGTAATATTACACTGTAAAGTATCTTATGATTCTACTGTTAACAAACAACATTGTTTGTAATATTACACTGTAAAGTATCTTATGATTCTACTGCTAACAAACAACAATGTTTGTGATAATACACTTTAAAGTATCTTATAATTTTAGCATTAACTAACGATGTAGGTAATTCTCATCCTAAATTTGTATTTTTCTACATATGTATGTTTTCCATACAAACAATAAGTATAGAGTTTTAAAACACCACAAAGCCCTCCACGGTTTGTAGAAAATTAATATTCGGTTTATGTAGCTAAAGGTAACTACACTATTATCTCTTTCACTTGTAGAAAATAAATAAAACTCCACTTTCTCTAACGTCACGCTGTTTCAAACTAGTACAGTGCAATTTTTGACTGTCAATATTTCATTTATTTTCGTTAACGTTTACATTACTCCTTATTTTATCTATTTACCTCCCATAGGGCCTGGCGCCACCTTCGAAATGCACTTTACTAAATTCGGTAAGATATGTTCCAAGTATGTCAGTTTCATTTTTTCATTTTTGTAAACTAAAATCACTTCCTGGTGCACAAGAAACACAAGAGATGACTGGTTGAGCTGTTCCGTGTACATTTCAGTTATCTGATTAATCGCAGTGAAAGAAATCCTCCAGCAGTTTTCAGAAAGAATGATGTTATAGCAGCAAAGGGTGGACCAACTCCATATTAATATCCACGGTTTTTGAATGAGATGTTCAACAAGCACATATGGATGTCCCGGTCGGGTGTCCACATACTTTTGGCCATGTAATGTACATTCCAATCTAATCTTAATCATTTCGAAGTTTTATCTTAACGTAAAAAACTAACCATTAAATACAAATATGGGTGTGTGGAAATATGGACAGAATTCCCACTAGGAACCGCATCTTAAATATAACTTCTCTATGCACCAAAATGTTTTCTTTAATTTAACCTATTTAGGAAACTAAATGTTTGCGAGTCTGTATTCTTCTTGGTTAGAAAGGGCCCGGCACGGCCAGATAGTTTAAGGCGTTCGGCTCGTAATCTGAGGGTCGCGGGTTCGGTTCTTCAAATCTTCATCGCACCAAACATATTCGCCCTTTTAGCCGTGAGAGCGTCATAATGTCACGATCAATCCAGTGTTCGTTGGTAAAAGAGTAACATCATTTGTAACGTTGAACCAAACGAATATCTAAGGGAAAAGAAAGAGAGCATTTACGTAAAGAACTCGGCCTCTACTGCAAGGCCCGGCCTGGCCAGGTGGTTAAGGAACTCGACTCGTAATCTGAGGGTCGCGAGTTCGAATTCCTGTCACACCAAACAAGCTCGCCCTTTCAACCGTGGGGTTGTTATAATACGACGGTCAATATCACTATTCGTTGGTAAAAAGTAGTCCAAGAGTTGGCGGTGGGTGGTGATAACTAGCCGCCTTCCCTCTAGTCTTACACTGCTAAATTAGGGACGGCTAGCGCAGATAGTCCTCGAGTAGCTTTGCGCGAAATTCAGAAATAAAAAATCAAATGGTTACAGAGTCTCACATATTAGCCGTCCCTAATTTAACAGTGTAAGACAAGCTAGTCATCAGCACCTACCGCCAACTCTTGGGCTACTCTTTTACCAAGAAATATTGGGATGACCGAAACATTATAACGGTCTCTACAGCTGAAAGAGAGAGTATGTTTGATACGATGGGGATTCGAACCCGCAAATTACGAGTCGAGCGCCTTAATCACCTGGCTATTCAGTGCCTCTGTAAAACATTCCCATCAATATTTCATATTAAACAACGGACATTTTAAATTGGAACCATATTTGAAATATCCGCTTTTTTGGGGGGACTCGTGTTTCGTTCGAGAGCCGAAGAAACATCATAGCAATCGAAACGTCGTTCTACTTATTACTTCTTCTAAATTTCACGTAAGGTTTTAGTTGTTGAATGTGAAAGACTGATCACAAAACACAACGTCACATCAAATCATTAGAAGTAAATGTGTGTCTTCCAAAACTCGTCGATGAAAAAGAAAGAAAAAAAAAGGCATATTACGTCAGAAATCTTGGCTTGTTTGATTTGCTATATTCGAGTTTCTGTATCTGATGTAATTTCTGAAATACCTAATAAGAAATAGTTGAGCTATCTATAAAAAAGTATTAAAATTATTATTTGCTAAAGTGTATTATTTTATCCCTGCCATAACGTAATGACGAAATGTAAATTTATGAAAAGAATTACAAATCACCTAGTGGTGATAATAAGAACGAATAAAACTATATAGATGTTTCGATAGACCTACTTATGACACATTGTACTTGCGTTTTCTTTTAATCTGAACTAAAGTTTCGAATACAAAGTTCTTGCTTTTCTTTACGCTTAGCTTTTCATTTTTCTAGAGATGCTTATATCGAAGAAAGATTATAATCTGATTTTTCGGGCTGTGTGGAAATAAATCGAAATATTGCATCAAATTTCTAACTCAGAGAGCTTTCTTCTTATGGTTTAGGAACATGTTCTTAAAAGCCCCTCCTTTCCGTGCTCTTAATACAGTGGTATCCAACCAGGGTTGCTCGCACCCCTTGGGGATGCGAGATAACATTTGTTTTGGCCACCTTCATCTTTATTCTCAAATAAATAATTACTGTAATGGGTGCGAGAACATATTATTTTTTTTTTGGGGGGGGGGGTGCGGGGCATAAAAAAAGGTTCGGAACCACTGTCTTAATGGCATTGGGAAACGAAATATCGCCTATAATTTAAAACTAATTGTAGTTATAAGTAGGAAATAATGATTAATATTTTCCAACAATAACGTCTAAACCTGTTGATACGACGATGGACAGAGTGCACATAGTTCGTTATGTATCTTTGTGCTACAAACCTATTAAAACGGGTCAGAAACACAACCTGGTGGTTACTGTATTAACTATTGTGTAGATATGAATAACAAGTGAGATAACAAAGATCCTTAAAAAGAACCTAAAAAAACTGAATAATTTCCAATAGTATAGAAAAAAAAATCAATAATTATGTACAAAACATCTACGAACTGAACAATAGTAATTATGTACAAAAGCACCTAATAACTGAACAATAATAATTATGTACAAAAACACCTAATAACTGAATAATAATAAGTATGTACAAAAACACCTAATTACTGAATAATAATAATTATGTACAAAAATATTACCCCCATGAACTAGTCAGATAAACAATTCGAACTACAAAATGACCTCCCTCTACAAAAATAGTTTTATTAAAAAGGTATAGACTTGTACAAAAAGCATATTATATATATATATATATATCTAGCGTTTTACACTAGTAAATATATGACGTCACATCTAGATCACGCGTGGTTTATTGCTCAACTTGTCCAGTCTATGAATGCGAAGGTTCATGGTTCTCGTTTTTCACATTGGGGCGGTCGATGCTATATAAGAGAAACGTCGAAATTCCTCTGTTCCATCAAAATGAGGAGTCGTTCAAGCATATCCGGTGGGTGCCCTTATTCCTGCCTTCAGGTTAGTATAACACTTCAAAATAAGGGTCGGATCTGCACAGATAGCCCTTGTCCAGATTTCAGTGATGACGAGAAACCCACTTGTTGAAAAAACAGCTCGTTTGGGCTGAAAACACTTTACATAGAAGAGCGAACAACGTTTCGACCTTCGGTGAACCTGACGATGACCGAAGAAGGTCGAAACGTTGTTCTCTTCATGTAAAGTGTTTTATAAGTGTTCAAACATATAAACTTGTCCAGATTTACACTAAACTCGTAAATGAAGCTGTTTGGTAGTTAGTTTCCTGTGAAAACAATAGGTATCTAAACATATGAGGTGGGAGTACAGATATGGTAAGTAAGTACAATAAATTTAAAATGAAATTTAAAAGTATTAGAAAAGAATAAACCTAACTAGAGTGAACAGAGTGTGTGAAAGGATGCTAAACAAATACCAAGGCTCTAAACCCTAACTAGAGTGAACAGGGTGTGTGAAAGGATGCTAAAACAAATACCAAGGCTCTAAACCCTAACTAGAGTGAACAGGGTGTGTGAAAGGATGCTAAAACAAATACCAAGGCTCTCACCCTAGCTAGAATGAACCGGTTATATCAAAGACTGCTAAACAAATACCAAGACTCTAATCCTAGCTAGAATGAACCGGGTATATCAAAGGCTGATAAATAAATATCAAAGTTTGAAAGATTGTATGCTATCTCTCCTTCCTGCAGATGTAGAGATGGAAGATGGCTTTTATTAATGGCTATCATAGCGTTAAATTACCGAAAGTAAACAGACATAATATTTGGCCTCAGACGAAATTTTTACAATTCTCACAAATTTACCATTTCTTCTCATTGTCGATTGGAAATCACTTTTGGTACTAGAAGTAACATTATAATTGGCTGTTGAGGGAGTAATTCTTTATCACCAACCGTTTCTAACTCGTGAACTAAGTCATAGTAAATCAGGTGAAGACATACTTTTTAATGATACATTATCCTAATGACTTTACTTCAGTAACATGGAACAAAAACAGCTTGATTTGTTATTGTAATTCAAATACACTTTGATCTTCTTTGCAACAATGATCCAAAGTAAAGTTTAACGCCTTCTTATCGACCAATCAAAAACGAAGTCGGGAAAACGTCATTGTAGCTTCACATGAACTGAATCTTCTTACAGTGTGTACGGAAGGAATGTTTGTATACGGTGTTGAATAAAACTTGACATCTCGTGACCACATTACGTCAATAAAATACTCTTAAGGGGAGAGGGCAGGGTGGAGGGATAAATTCGTCCGTATTTGATACATAAACGTTTATTAAATTATGTAACAATAATAGATTATTTCACACTGGTCCCTTATCAGAAAATCTCACTTTAGTATAGTAATTAGGAACTAGATAACACAAGAATTTAGCATTTTTGTCAGTTCTGGTAGACAACTTAATAATGGTGAACCATTTCTAGTATCCCGGCTCGTTTCCAGGCTTATCCTCTATAATCTTGACATTCGCAGAGAAAGAGATGGAGATAAGATTCGAGTAGGATTATGGGATCGTTGACTCGAAGTCACGCTGATATAATTATTTGCAGTTCAAACCTTTATCAGTTCTTTTCCAACTATGAGTTATTACAAACTATTAGTGACTATGTAAATGATTTCAGGAAAAAAAAAAAAGAAAGCGAACGATTTCCTTGCGTCCTAAGAACTACAATACCGATAGTTAAAATAATATCAACCTAAAACAAGTAGGCGTAACTAGGTACAGTCTTATCCTTATAAGCTAAGACTAATAGTAGTCGTGTTTTAAAAACAATTCCCTCAATAAAATATTCTGATGAGTTACGGACTAAAGTTTGGTTTGAATTTCACTCAGAGCTGAACAAAAGCTATCAACGCTACCCATCCCTGATTTAGCACTGATAGAGTGAAGGCAGATAGTGACAAGCACTATCTACTATTTTACTAGCAAATAGTGGGATTGACCTTTAAATTATAACGCCCCCACAAATGAAAATGTGTTCGGTGACTGGAATTCGAAGCCGTGGCCCTCAGTTTGCGAGTCGAGCGCCTTAACCATCAAGGTTACGCCAGACTATGATATTTCTGTTGAAACTAAATTGAAGGAAGACATACGAGTTAATTCTATGCATGCATATGTACGGTACTTACCTACTGTGTTGTTGTTCGTGGTGTTAATGATGTGTTTATAACCTTTAGTGAATTATTAATAATAAAACTCTAAAGTAGAAAATTCGTCTTAGTAAAGAAAGGGAAACATTATTAGTAAATACATTAAAGTATAGCTAAGTCAATAACCTAAGGGTTAAGGCGTTAGACTCGCAATCTGAGGGTCGCGGGTTCTAATCCCTATTGCACCAAACATGCTTGCCCTTTCAGCCGTGGGGGCTTTATAATGTGACGGTCAATTCGTTGGTAAAAGAATAGCCCAAGAGTTGGCAGTGGGTGGTGATGACTAGCTGCGTTCCCTCTAGCGCAGATAGCCCTCGAGTAGCTTTGCGCGAAATTCAAAAACAAACAAATAACATAAGGGCAGCGATAAGGATACGCGTCTCAGTTCGCTGATGATTAGCAATTGGAAAAGTGTCCCAACACCAGAAATAGCAGTCACTAACTTACAACCACAACTAAACAGATTATGTGAATACTGCGAAAAATATAGAATTAAAATATACACAGCGAAGATACAATTAGTGATATTTTCAAAATCTACGAAATATCAAAAAGTTCAGCCCCAGATCTACATGAACGGAGAGCTTCTCCAAACTGCTACATCTGCTAAATTTTTAGAGTTAACATATGATTCTAAACTTACCTGGACAATAGTTAACATGTAAATAACATAAAAACTAAAATTTGGCGAAGAATAAACTATGCTAGGAGTCTAACTGGTAAAAACTATAGAACAACACCAGAAAACATCATTAAAATATACAAGTCATACATTAGACCTGTAATAGGCTATGTAGCTCACGCATGGATCAATGTAAGTGAAAAACAAATACAAACCAAGCACCAAACATTACAGAATACACTAATTATATCAGCATACAGAGTACCTGAAACCACTTTCTCAAAGTTCATGCATAATTACTCAAATACACAAACAACACATAATACAATAAAATATTTTGATAAAAATTGGCGAAAAAATGACTTGTTATGCGAACCAGACAGATATTGCATATATGATGAAGAGAGACCTGAACACGTCTCCCCGTTAAACTTGTACATCAGATCTTTAAGATAAAATCAAATTTAAAATAATAATAATAATAAAATAGTGCTAAATAAAACAGGCCACCTACGTTCTAGACTTATTAAAAAAATGAAAGAACAATAAACATGGAAATTGCCCTAAAAAGGACCAGATTTAAAGTTATGCTATTACTTCAGCCATTTTGTATTTATTCTAAATATATTAATCAGGCCATTCCACCTAAGTAATGGAAGGAGGAAGAGTTCTAGTGTACCTGACTCTCCTGGGTATACAATATATATATATATATACAAACACCTAGAGACAGGGGCATCAATAAGTCATCCGCCCTCACCCTTCGGATTCGCCTCGATATCGAGTTTGTCGATTTGTAAACATTAAGTGGACACAAGTGTTATGCCTTATGTCGTATCCTAGACACAGCACGCGCTTATATCTGCTCTTAGTTTCTAGCGTAAAGGATTCGCAAGTGAACTTATTTACTTAATTAATTTGCACTCGCGCAGTTCATAGAGGGCGTGCGTGAGCAATCACATGCGACAGATCTTTGACGTTTGATGTAATAACGCCACGAACACAAGGCGAGAGCTAAACAGTTGATGTAGTTTCGTTAACAAGTAAACAAACTCCAGTTTCATCAATTACAAAACGCAGTTGTGTAATATTCTAAGTGATCAATCAAAACGAAGTTATTCGAAAACGACTTTCCTATACACAACAATTAATACGACTGTATTTCAATTACAAATTAAGTTGCTTTAAATCACTTGTCTCGTTAACGATATTAAAAAAGGCATACTATATACATATATTTATATAATAGGAAACTATAATTACATTATGTCTTTAAAACGAAAGTATAAGAAACGTCAATTGAAAAATGTTTCCATATTAAATGTTTAGAAAGTTGCTATTGGTCTTATAGTTATGGATTGTAGTGCTGTCTGTCAACGGGTTTTCAAATAAGTCGTTTTTAAACTCAGCATTTAGGCAATTGTAACATTATATTAGCCCTAACGTCGCAAATATAATTGTTTTTGTTTTCTTTTGTCATAAATTATTATATAACTGATTTTTTGGTGGGGGTAAGGGTTCTGTCAGTATGACGAACGTCTCCGAGTTTATCGATTAGCAGACCTCTTTGTTTACGTTAACCTGTCCTCCCCCTCCCTCCCTCACACACTACCACCACAGACTGAATAAAATATCTTCAACCTAATTAAAACATGGTCTAAATAGTCAAGTTAGTCCAAGTTTTTGGTTTTGGTTTAGCCGTTCCTAAGTTAAAACTGCTGACCAGAGATAGTGAAAACAATCAGAAGCACAATTTGCCATTCGGGACTGGGTGCAGTTTTTATGAAGCGTTCACTACTCAAAGTGCACAATATCATAGGCTCAAACCACCGGTTTTGCGATCCACAGCGGAGCATGCTGACCACTAGGTAATGCTCGACCATGTACTTGAAAAATTATTGGTATTATAACATTTTCGCTATGATAAGGGAATCAAGCGGGAATCCTCAATATTCGCTGCTATAATTAGATTTCAAATAGGTCATAAATGGAGCTACAAGCTAAAGGTTTGTACTCAAAAAAGTCTCAGAGCCATTCTGTGAGCCGTTATGCCACCGCTAAAAATAACACGATAAATAATTCGAGTATTATAGATCAGTAGAGAAGAAGTAAAACTGTCTTTGAAGTTGACATTTCAGCCCTCAGAATGGACACAAAATTATATATATATATATGTAATAATGTTTTAAACAAATATTATCAACAATTGGCAGAACTGAATAAATCGTCCAGCACAACGACAAGTTCTGGTATTAAGTACCGACTTGTGGCAGACAAAAGACACAAAATAATTGTATAAAGCACTTATAAACACAAAACATTAGTATAAAATACCCAATGGGCTGTTTGTGCTGTGCCGACTCAGGGTATCAAAACCCTATTTCTTGGGTTGAAAGTCCAAAGACATGCAGCTGTGCCACTGGGGATGCTTTTAAAATTACACCATCGTTAGTCTACACTCGATGACCTTAAATAAATGAGACTTTTCTGTCGGTTGACATCAGTTTCTGTCCTTCAGAAGACCTTAAACTTTCTCCAGTTTCAAAATCAAGCTCACAGTATCACTAGTACATCCCACAGCTATCTCACACCTTTCAGTCGGTCCATTTGACAAACTTTATGTATCACCCTTATCACAATCCTGTTCTTCAATTATTTTCTGTTGGTTCTTCGTTAGCACCTGCTTGTTCACACTTAAGGTTTGTCTCGTAAGTGACGTTTCACTGTAGTAATTATTTTTTTGTTTATGCCGATCTAATACTCTTTTTATTTCATTATTATTATTATTATGCCTTGCTGTTAGCCCTAAACAAACTGGATCTTTGTTACAGACGACAATATTTTCGAAAGTGGCACTAAGGATACATATATAACAACAAGCAAACAGATTTCATCGTAGTACCTTTAGAAAATTCACTATCATTGTCTACAAGTCCAACCAAGCTTAACGCCTAAAACTCTGTATTGACAATATCCCACCAATCATTAATATTGTACACTCGTTTGACTACACGCTCTAATATGATTAAATCACTGTTAACAACTGAATTTGAAGTTTCCTATAGGATATTAAACACCCATTTTCCCTGGATAAAATGCAATCAATTTGGCATACAAATGTTTTATTCTTAGATCTGGTCGTCAAAAAAACAACAGCTCATCTGCCCATACCTTATCTGTAATAAATATACATACGGTGCCTCCCTTTGCTAGCATTTATGGAGTCTGTAGGTATTGAAAAATAAGAAAGTTATTATTAAAGTTTATTTAAATACAAGTGACAATCTTTCAGATAAAGGAAGAATATTTTTCAAATATATACGTTTTTATCATTGGTGTGATTTCAAACCTTATTTCCATTAAAATTTCTGTGTTTTTTTACTGTAAAAAGGGTACCTTGGAATAAAAGACTTACATATAAGTAAACTGAAAACTAGACGCAATACTCATTGCATGTTATTGGTAAAAAATTGTACATTTACTCACAATCTAAAAGGAATTGTTAACACAATAACAAGAAAAAATTATTCATGAGAAGAAATACGAAATGATTGTTTTCCAGCTAGGCCTAAGATCCAGATACAACTTGGGCGTCAACATGTTACTTGTTCATGGAAGCCATAATTCTGTGTTCATGTGACATAGTTTGACCAATGAAATAAAAGAAATGCCTTTATAAATCTTAAGGCAAACATTTTATAACTACATCATTAAAAATAAAACAATATGTTACAAATATAGCATAAAAAACAACAATATTTTATAATTATAGCACTAAAAAAAGTTTGTTTCGGAATTTCGCACAAAGATGCTCGAGGGCTATCTGTGCTAGCCTTCCCTAATTTAACAGTGTAAGACTAGAGGGAAGACAGCTAGTCATCACCACCCACCGCCAACTCTTGGGCTACTCTTTTACCAATGAAAGGTGGGATTGACCGTAACATTATAACATCCCCACGGCTGGGAGGGCGAGCATGTTCAGCGCACCGCGGGCGCGAACCCGCGACCATCGGATTACGAGTCGCGCGCCTTACGCGCTTGGCCATGCCGGGCCGACACTAAACACAAAACCACATTATATACCAATAGCATTAAGAACATTTTATAACTAGAGCATTAAAAAAAAACTACGTTATATACCTAAAGCATTAAAGGCGATAATATTTTATAGCTTTACATTAAAAACAATATTGTATAACTAGAGCATTAAAAATCAAAAAATAAGCTACAAATATAATATTAAAATCAACAATATTTTATAACTATAGCATTAAGAACAAAACAATATGTTACAAATACTCTAACTTACAAGTAGTGCAATCAAATCAGACATCTACTCTTAGTTACAAGTAGCGCAATCAAACCAAACGTCTACTCTTAGTAACAAGTAGTCCAATCAAATCAAACATCTAGTCTTAGTTACAAGTAGTCGAATCAAATCAAACATCTACTCTTAGTTACAAGTAGCCCAATCAAATCAAACATCTACTCTTAGTTACAAGTAGTCGAATCAAATCAAACATCTACTATTAGTTACAAGTAGTCCAATCAAATCAAACATCTAGTATTAGTTACAAGTAGTCCAATCAATTCAAACACCTGCCCTTAGTTACAAATAGTGCAATCAAATCAAACATATACTCCTAGTTACAAGTAGATCAATCAAATCAAACATCTACTCTGAGATACAAGTAGTCCAATCAAATCAGACATCTACTCTTAGTTACAAGTAGTCCAATCAAATGAAACGTCTACTCTTAGTAACAAGTAGTCCAATCAAATCAAACATCTACAACAAAAGTTTATAATTATAGCATGAAAAAACTACATTATGTACCTATAGCATTAAAAGCAAAACAATATGTTAGAAATATGGAATTAAAAACAAGAATATTTTCTAAATATAGCATTAAAAACAAAACAATGTTACAAATATAGCATTAAAAACAACAATATTTTATAACCATAACATTAAAACTAATACTATATTATATTCCTATAACATTAAAAACAGCGTTTTACAATTATAGTATTAAAACAACATTTTACAACTATAGCATTAAAAACAAAACTTCATTATATACCATTGGAATTAAAAAAACCAATATTTTATATCTATAGAATTAAAAATAAAATTACATTATATACCAATAGCATTAAAAACAACAATATTTTATAACTACAGAATAAAAACCAAAACTACATTATACACACAAGCATTCAAATCAACGATATTTTATAACAATAACATTAAGAAATAATATATTACAAATATAGCATTAAAAACAACAATATTTTATAACTATAGCATTAAAAACGAAACTACATTATATATCAATAGCATTAAAAACAACAATATTTTCAAAATATAGCATTAAAAACAAAACAATGTTACAAACATATCATTAAAAACAAAACAATGTTACAAATATATCATTAAAAACAAAACAATGTTACAAATATATCATTAAAAACAACAATATTTTATAATTATAGCATTAACAAGAAAATTACCTTATATACATATAGCGTTAAAAAAAGAATAGTTTGTAATTCTAGCATTGAAAACAAAACTACATTATATACCTATAGCATTACAAACAACAATATTTTATAGCTATATAACTAAAAAGAGAATCAAATCAAACATCTACTCTTAGATACAAGTAGTCCAATCAAATCAGACATCTACTCTAACTTACAAGTAGTCCAATCAAATCAGACATCTACTATTAATTACAAGTAGTCCAATCAAATCAGACATCTACTCTTAGTTACAAGTAGTCCAATCAAATGAAACGTCTACTCTTAGTAACAAGTAGTCGAATAAATCAAACATCTAGTCTTAGTTACAAGTAGTCCAATCAAATCAAACATCTAATCTCAGTTATAAGTAGGCCAATCAAATCAAACATCTACAACAAAATTTTATAATTATAGCATGAAAAATCTACATTATATACCTATAGCATTAAAAGCAAAACAATATGTTAGAAATATAGAATTAAAAACAATAATATTTTCTAAATATAGCATTAAAACATAACAATGTTACAAATATAGCATTAAAAACGACAATATTTTATAACTATGACATTAAAACTAATACTACCTTTTATTCCTATTGCATTAAAAACAGTATTTTACAATTATAGTATTAAAACAACATTTTACAACTATACCATTAAAAACAAAACTTCATTATATACCAATAGAATTAAAAACAACAATATTTTATATCTATAGAATTAAAAATAAAACTACATTATACACCAATAGCATTACAAACATCAATATTTTATAATTACAGAATAAAAACCAAAACTGCATCATACACATATGCATTCAAAACGACAATATTTCATAACAATAATATTAAAAAACAATATATTACAACTATAGCATTAAAAACAACAAAATTTTATAACTATAGCATTAAAAACGAAACTACATTATATATCAATAGCATAATAAACAACAATATTTTCTAAATATATTATTAAAAACAAATCAATGTTACAAATATATAATCAAAAACAACAATATTTTATACTATAGCATTAAAAACCAATATATTACAAATATAGCCTTAAATCAACAATATTTTATAATTATAGCATTAAAAACAAAACTACATTATATACTGATAGCATTACAAACAACGACATTTTATAGCTATAGAATTAAAAAGAGAACTCCATTATATCCCTATATCATTAAAAACAACAACATTTTATAAGTACAGCATTAATACCAAACTACGTTATATACATAAGCATTAAAAACAACAATATTTTATAACTGTAGCGCTAAACAAAAACTATATTATAAGCCAAAAGCAATAAAAAACCAGTATTTTATAAATATAAAATTAAAAACAAAACTACATTATATACCTATGGCGTGTATGTTTTTTATTTACAGCAAAGCCACATCGGGTTATTTACTGTGCCTATTGAGGGGAATCGAACCGATGATTTTATCGTTATAAATCCGTATACTTACCGCAATACTAGCGGGAGGCATATACCTACCGTCCTTTAAGAAATTATATTGTCATAACATTAAAACAGAACTACGTTATATAATTATATGATTAAAAACAGCAGTACTTTGTAACTATAGATTAAAAAAACGAAAATACCTTATACACCTAGAGAATTAAAAACAACAATATTTTATAAGTATAGCATTAGATATAAAAGAATATATTACAAATATAACATTTAAAACAACATTTTCAATTATACTATTAAAAACAAAACTACATTTTATACCTCTAGCATTAAAAACTAAAATATTTTAACTATAGCACTAAAACAACAATATTTTATAATAATAGCATTAGCAATAAAATTACCTTATATACCTATAGCGTTAAAAAAGGAATAGTTTGTAACTATAACAGCGAAAACAAAACTAGATAATATACCAATATAATTAAAAAAATATATTTTATAGCTATAGAATTGAAAACAGAATCAAATCTAACATCTACTCTTAGTTACAAGTAGTCCAATCAAATCAAACGGCTACTTTTACTTACAAGTCGTCCAATCAAATCAAACATCTACTATTAGTTAGAGGTAGTGCAATCAAATTAAACATCTACTCTTAGTTACAAATAGTCCAATCAAATCAAACATATACTGTTATTTACAATAGTGCAATCAAATCAACCATCTACTCTTAGTTACAAGTAGTGTAATCGAATGAAACATCTACTCTTAGTTACAAGTAGTCGTATCAAATCAAACGTCTACACTCAGTTACAAGTAGTCCAATCAAATAAAACATCTACTATTAATTACAAGTAGTCCAATCAAATCAGACGTCTACTCTTAGTTACAAGTAGTTCAATCAAATCAAACATCTACTCTTAGTAACAAGTAGTCCAATCAAATCAATCATCTATCCTTAGTTACAAATAGTGCAATAAAATCAAACATATACACCTAGTTACAAGTAGAGCAATAAAATCAAACATCTACTCTTAGATACAAGTAGTCCAAACAAATCAGACATCTACTCTCAGTTATAAGTAATCGAATCAAATAAAACATCTACTCTAACTTACAAGTAGTGCAATCAAATCATAAATCTACTCTTAGTTACAAGTAGCCCAATAAAATGAAACGTCTACTCTTAGTAACAAGTAGACTAATCAAATCAAACATCTAGTATTAGTTACAAGTAGTCCAATCAAATCAAACACCTACCCTTAGTTACAAATAGTGCAATCAAGTCAAACATATACTCCTAGTTACAAGTAGAGCAATCAAATCAAACATCTACTCTGAGATACAAGTAGTCCAATCAAATCAGACATCTACTCTTAGTTACAAGTAGTCCAATCAAATGAACGTCTACTATTTGTAACAAGTAGTCCAATCAAATCAAACATCTACAACAAAAGTTTATAATTATAGCATCAAAAACTATATTATATACCTATAGCATTAAAAGCAAAACAATATGTTAGAAATATGGAATTAAAACAAGAATATTTTCTAAATATAGCATTAAAAACAAAACAATGTTACAAATATAACATTAAAACAACAATATTTTATAACTATAACATTAAAACTAATACTATATTACATTCCTATAGCACTAAAAACAGCATTTTACAATTATAGTATTAAAACAACATTTTACAACTATAGCATTAAAAACAAAACTTCATTATATACCATTGAATTCAAAACAACAATATTTTATACCTATAGAATTAAAAATAAAATTACATTATATACCAATACCATCAAAAAACAACAATATATTATAACTACAGAATATAAACCAAAACTACATTATACACACAAACATTCAAATCAACGATATTTTATAACAATAACATTAAAAAATAATATATTACAAATATAGCATTAAAAAACAACAAAATTTTATAACTATAGCATTAAAAACGAAACTACATTATATATCAATAGCATAATAAACAACAATATTTTCTAAATATATTATAAAAAACAAATCAATGTTACAAATATATAATCAAAACAACAATATTTTATACTATAGCATTAAAACCAATATATTACAAATATAGCCTTAAATCAACAATATTTTATAATTATAGCATTAAAAACAAAACTACATTATATACTGATAGCATTACAAACAACGATATTTTATAGCTATAGAATTAAAAAGAGAACTCATTATATACCTATATCATTAAAAAACAACAACATTTTATAAGTACAGCATTAATACCAAACTACATTATATGCATAAGCATTAAAACAACAATATTTTATAACTGTAGCGCTAAACAAAAACTATATTATAAGCCAAAAGCAATAAAAAACCAGTATTTTATAAATATAAAATTAAAAACAAAACTACATTATATACCTATGGCGTGTATGTTTTTTATTTACAGCAAAACCACATCGGGTTATTTACTGTGCCTATTGAGGGGAATCGAACCGCTGATTTTATCGTTATAAATCCGTATACTTACCGCAATACTAGCGGGAGGCATATACCTACCGTCCTTTAAGAAATTATATTGTCATAACATTAAAAACAGAACTACGTTATATAATTATATGATTAAAAACAGCAGTACTTTGTAACTATAGATTAAAAAAACGAAAATACCTTATACACCTAGAGAATTAAAAACAACAATATTTTATAAGTATAGCATTAGATATAAAAGAATATATTACAAATATAACATTTAAAACAACATTTTCAATTATACTATTAAAAACAAAACTACATTTTATACCTCTAGCATTAAAAACTAAAATATTTTTTAACTATAGCACTAAAAACAACAATATTTTATAATAATAGCATTAGCAATAAAATTACCTTATATACCTATAGCGTTAAAAAAGGAATAGTTTGTAACTATAACAGCGAAAACAAAACTAGATAATATACCAATATAATTAAAAAAATATATTTTATAGCTATAGAATTGAAAACAGAATCAAATCTAACATCTACTCTTAGTTACAAGTAGTCCAATCAAATCAAACGGCTACTTTTACTTACAAGTCGTCCAATCAAATCAAACATCTACTATTAGTTAGAGGTAGTGCAATCAAATTAAACATCTACTCTTAGTTACAAATAGTCCAATCAAATCAAACATATACTGTTATTTACAATAGTGCAATCAAATCAACCATCTACTCTTAGTTACAAGTAGTGTAATCGAATGAAACATCTACTCTTAGTTACAAGTAGTCGTATCAAATCAAACGTCTACACTCAGTTACAAGTAGTCCAATCAAATAAAACATCTACTATTAATTACAAGTAGTCCAATCAAATCAGACGTCTACTCTTAGTTACAAGTAGTTCAATCAAATCAAACATCTACTCTTAGTAACAAGTAGTCCAATCAAATCAATCATCTATCCTTAGTTACAAATAGTGCAATAAAATCAAACATATACACCTAGTTACAAGTAGAGCAATAAAATCAAACATCTACTCTTAGATACAAGTAGTCCAAACAAATCAGACATCTACTCTCAGTTATAAGTAATCGAATCAAATAAAACATCTACTCTAACTTACAAGTAGTGCAATCAAATCATAAATCTACTCTTAGTTACAAGTAGCCCAATAAAATGAAACGTCTACTCTTAGTAACAAGTAGACTAATCAAATCAAACATCTAGTATTAGTTACAAGTAGTCCAATCAAATCAAACACCTACCCTTAGTTACAAATAGTGCAATCAAGTCAAACATATACTCCTAGTTACAAGTAGAGCAATCAAATCAAACATCTACTCTGAGATACAAGTAGTCCAATCAAATCAGACATCTACTCTTAGTTACAAGTAGTCCAATCAAATGAACGTCTACTATTTGTAACAAGTAGTCCAATCAAATCAAACATCTACAACAAAAGTTTATAATTATAGCATCAAAAACTATATTATATACCTATAGCATTAAAAGCAAAACAATATGTTAGAAATATGGAATTAAAACAAGAATATTTTCTAAATATAGCATTAAAAACAAAACAATGTTACAAATATAACATTAAAACAACAATATTTTATAACTATAACATTAAAACTAATACTATATTACATTCCTATAGCACTAAAACAGCATTTTACAATTATAGTATTAAAACAACATTTTACAACTATAGCATTAAAAACAAAACTTCATTATATACCATTGGAATTCAAAACAACAATATTTTATACCTATAGAATTAAAAATAAAATTACATTATATACCAATACCATCAAAAAACAACAATATATTATAACTACAGAATATAAACCAAAACTACATTATACACACAAACATTCAAATCAACGATATTTTATAACAATAACATTAAAAAATAATATATTACAAATATAGCATTAAAAACAACAAAATTTTATAACTATAGCATTAAAACGAAACTACATTATATATCAATAGCATAATAAACAACAATATTTTCTAAATATATTATTAAAACAAATCAATGTTACAAATATATAATCAAAAACAACAATATTTTATACTATAGCATTAAAACCAATATATTACAAATATAGCCTTAAATCAACAATATTTTATAATTATAGCATTAAAACAAAACTACATTATATACTGATAGCATTACAAACAACGATATTTTATAGCTATAGAATTAAAAAGAGAACTCATTATATACCTATATCATTAAAACAACAACATTTTATAAGTACAGCATTAATACCAAACTACATTATATGCATAAGCATTAAAAACAACAATATTTTATAACTGTAGCGCTAAACAAAACTATATTATAAGCCAAAAGCAATAAAACCAGTATTTTATAAATATAAAATTAAAACAAAACTACATTATATACCTATGGCGTGTATGTTTTTTATTTACAGCAAAGCCACATCGGGTTATTTACTGTGCCTATTGAGGGGAATCGAACCGCTGATTTTATCGTTATAAATCCGTATACTTACCGCAATACTAGCGGGAGGCATATACCTACCGTCCTTTAAGAAATTATATTGTCATAACATTAAAAACAGAACTACGTTATATAATTATATGATTAAAAACAGCAGTACTTTGTAACTATAGATTAAAAAAACGAAAATACCTTATACACCTAGAGAATTAAAAACAACAATATTTTATAAGTATAGCATTAGATATAAAAGAATATATTACAAATATAACATTTAAAACAACATTTTCAATTATACTATTAAAAACAAAACTACATTTTATACCTCTAGCATTAAAAACTAAAATATTTTTTAACTATAGCACTAAAAACAACAATATTTTATAATAATAGCATTAGCAATAAAATTACCTTATATACCTATAGCGTTAAAAAAGGAATAGTTTGTAACTATAACAGCGAAAACAAAACTAGATAATATACCAATATAATTAAAAAAATATATTTTATAGCTATAGAATTGAAAACAGAATCAAATCTAACATCTACTCTTAGTTACAAGTAGTCCAATCAAATCAAACGGCTACTTTTACTTACAAGTCGTCCAATCAAATCAAACATCTACTATTAGTTAGAGGTAGTGCAATCAAATTAAACATCTACTCTTAGTTACAAATAGTCCAATCAAATCAAACATATACTGTTATTTACAATAGTGCAATCAAATCAACCATCTACTCTTAGTTACAAGTAGTGTAATCGAATGAAACATCTACTCTTAGTTACAAGTAGTCGTATCAAATCAAACGTCTACACTCAGTTACAAGTAGTCCAATCAAATAAAACATCTACTATTAATTACAAGTAGTCCAATCAAATCAGACGTCTACTCTTAGTTACAAGTAGTTCAATCAAATCAAACATCTACTCTTAGTAACAAGTAGTCCAATCAAATCAATCATCTATCCTTAGTTACAAATAGTGCAATAAAATCAAACATATACACCTAGTTACAAGTAGAGCAATAAAATCAAACATCTACTCTTAGATACAAGTAGTCCAAACAAATCAGACATCTACTCTCAGTTATAAGTAATCGAATCAAATAAAACATCTACTCTAACTTACAAGTAGTGCAATCAAATCATAAATCTACTCTTAGTTACAAGTAGCCCAATAAAATGAAACGTCTACTCTTAGTAACAAGTAGACCAATCAAATCAAACATCTAGTATTAGTTACAAGTAGTCCAATCAAATCAAACACCTACCCTTAGTTACAAATAGTGCAATCAAGTCAAACATATACTCCTAGTTACAAGTAGAGCAATCAAATCAAACATCTACTCTGAGATACAAGTAGTCCAATCAAATCAGACATCTACTCTTAGTTACAAGTAGTCCAATCAAATGAACGTCTACTATTTGTAACAAGTAGTCCAATCAAATCAAACATCTACAACAAAAGTTTATAATTATAGCATCAAAAACTATATTATATACCTATAGCATTAAAAGCAAAACAATATGTTAGAAATATGGAATTAAAACAAGAATATTTTCTAAATATAGCATTAAAAACAAAACAATGTTACAAATATAACATTAAAAACAACAATATTTTATAACTATAACATTAAAACTAATACTATATTACATTCCTATAGCACTAAAAACAGCATTTTACAATTATAGTATTAAAACAACATTTTACAACTATAGCATTAAAAACAAAACTTCATTATATACCATTGAATTCAAAACAACAATATTTTATACCTATAGAATTAAAAAATAAAATTACATTATATACCAATACCATCAAAAAACAACAATATATTATAACTACAGAATATAAACCAAAACTACATTATACACACAAACATTCAAATCAACGATATTTTATAACAATAACATTAAAAAATAATATATTACAAATATAGCATTAAAAACAACAAAATTTTATAACTATAGCATTAAAAACGAAACTACATTATATATCAATAGCATAATAAACAACAATATTTTCTAAATATATTATTAAAAACAAATCAATGTTACAAATATATAATCAAAAACAACAATATTTTATACTATAGCATTAAAAACCAATATATTACAAATATAGCCTTAAATCAACAATATTTTATAATTATAGCATTAAAAACAAAACTACATTATATACTGATAGCATTACAAACAACGACATTTTATAGCTATAGAATTAAAAAGAGAACTCATTATATACCTATATCATTAAAAACAACAACATTTTATAAGTACAGCATTAATACCAAACTACATTATATGCATAAGCATTAAAAACAACAATATTTTATAACTGTAGCGCTAAACAAAAACTATATTATAAGCCAAAAGCAATAAAAAACCAGTATTTTATAAATATAAAATTAAAAACAAAACTACATTATATACCTATGGCGTGTATGTTTTTTTTATTTACAGCAAAACCACATCGGGTTATTTACTGTGCCTATTGAGGGAATCGAACCGCTGATTTTATCGTTATAAATCCGTATACTTACCGCAATACTAGCGGGAGGCATATACCTACCGTCCTTTAAGAAATTATATTGTCATAACATTAAAAACAGAACTACGTTATATAATTATATGATTAAAAACAGCAGTACTTTGTAACTATAGATTAAAAAAACGAAAATACCTTATACACCTAGAGAATTAAAAACAACAATATTTTATAAGTATAGCATTAGATATAAAAGAATATATTACAAATATAACATTTAAAACAACATTTTCAATTATACTATTAAAACAAAACTACATTTTATACCTCTAGCATTAAAACTAAAATATTTTTTAACTATAGCACTAAAACAACAATATTTTATAATAATAGCATTAGCAATAAAATTACCTTATATACCTATAGCGTTAAAAAGGAATAGTTTGTAACTATAACAGCGAAAACAAAACTAGATAATATACCAATATAATTAAAAAAATATATTTTATAGCTATAGAATTGAAAACAGAATCAAATCTAACATCTACTCTTAGTTACAAGTAGTCCAATCAAATCAAACGGCTACTTTTACTTACAAGTCGTCCAATCAAATCAAACATCTACTATTAGTTAGAGGTAGTGCAATCAAATTAAACATCTACTCTTAGTTACAAATAGTCCAATCAAATCAAACATATACTGTTATTTACAATAGTGCAATCAAATCAACCATCTACTCTTAGTTACAAGTAGTGTAATCGAATGAAACATCTACTCTTAGTTACAAGTAGTCGTATCAAATCAAACGTCTACACTCAGTTACAAGTAGTCCAATCAAATAAAACATCTACTATTAATTACAAGTAGTCCAATCAAATCAGACGTCTACTCTTGGTTACAAGTAGTTCAATCAAATCAAACATCTACTCTTAGTAACAAGTAGTCCAATCAAATCAATCATCTATCCTTAGTTACAAATAGTGCAATAAAATCAAACATATACACCTAGTTACAAGTAGAGCAATAAAATCAAACATCTACTCTTAGATACAAGTAGTCCAAACAAATCAGACATCTACTCTCAGTTATAAGTAATCGAATCAAATAAAACATCTACTCTAACTTACAAGTAGTGCAATCAAATCAGAAATCTACTCTTAGTTACAAGTAGCCCAATAAAATGAAACGTCTACTCTTAGTAACAAGTAGACTAATCAAATCAAACATCTAGTATTAGTTACAAGTAGTCCAATCAAATCAAACACCTACCCTTAGTTACAAATAGTGCAATCAAGTCAAACATATACTCCTAGTTACAAGTAGAGCAATCAAATCAAACATCTACTCTGAGATACAAGTAGTCCAATCAAATCAGACATCTACTCTTAGTTACAAGTAGTCCAATCAAATGAACGTCTACTATTTGTAACAAGTAGTCCAATCAAATCAAACATCTACAACAAAAGTTTATAATTATAGCATCAAAAAACTATATTATATACCTATAGCATTAAAAGCAAAACAATATGTTAGAAATATGGAATTAAAAACAAGAATATTTTCTAAATATAGCATTAAAAACAAAACAATGTTACAAATATAACATTAAAAACAACAATATTTTATAACTATAACATTAAAACTAATACTATATTACATTCCTATAGCACTAAAACAGCATTTTACAATTATAGTATTAAAACAACATTTTACAACTATAGCATTAAAAACAAAACTTCATTATATACCATTGAATTCAAAACAACAATATTTTATACCTATAGAATTAAAAATAAAATTACATTATATACCAATACCATCAAAAACAACAATATATTATAACTACAGAATATAAACCAAAACTACATTATACACACAAACATTCAAATCAACGATATTTTATAACAATAACATTAAAAAATAATATATTACAAATATAGCATTAAAAACAACAAAATTTTATAACTATAGCATTAAAAACGAAACTACATTATATATCAATAGCATAATAAACAACAATATTTTCTAAATATATTATTAAAACAAATCAATGTTACAAATATATAATCAAAAACAACAATATTTTATACTATAGCATTAAAAACCAATATATTACAAATATAGCCTTAAATCAACAATATTTTATAATTATAGCATTAAAAACAAAACTACATTATATACTGATAGCATTACAAACAACGATATTTTATAGCTATAGAATTAAAAAGAGAACTCATTATATACCTATATCATTAAAAACAACAACATTTTATAAGTACAGCATTAATACCAAACTACATTATATGCATAAGCATTAAAAACAACAATATTTTATAACTGTAGCGCTAAACAAAAACTATATTATAAGCCAAAAGCAATAAAAAACCAGTATTTTATAAATATAAAATTAAAAACAAAACTACATTATATACCTATGGCGTGTATGTTTTTTATTTACAGCAAAGCCACATCGGGTTATTTACTGTGCCTATTGAGGGGAATCGAACCGCTGATTTTATCGTTATAAATCCGTATACTTACCGCAATACTAGCGGGAGGCATATACCTACCGTCCTTTAAGAAATTATATTGTCATAACATTAAAAACAGAACTACGTTATATAATTATATGATTAAAAACAGCAGTACTTTGTAACTATAGATTAAAAAACGAAAATACCTTATACACCTAGAGAATTAAAAACAACAATATTTTATAAGTATAGCATTAGATATAAAAGAATATATTACAAATATAACATTTAAAACAACATTTTCAATTATACTATTAAAAACAAAACTACATTTTATACCTCTAGCATTAAAAACTAAAATATTTTTTAACTATAGCACTAAAAACAACAATATTTTATAATAATAGCATTAGCAATAAAATTACCTTATATACCTATAGCGTTAAAAAGGAATAGTTTGTAACTATAACAGCGAAAACAAAACTAGATAATATACCAATATAATTAAAAAAATATATTTTATAGCTATAGAATTGAAAACAGAATCAAATCTAACATCTACTCTTAGTTACAAGTAGTCCAATCAAATCAAACGGCTACTTTTACTTACAAGTCGTCCAATCAAATCAAACATCTACTATTAGTTAGAGGTAGTGCAATCAAATTAAACATCTACTCTTAGTTACAAATAGTCCAATCAAATCAAACATATACTGTTATTTACAATAGTGCAATCAAATCAACCATCTACTCTTAGTTACAAGTAGTGTAATCGAATGAAACATCTACTCTTAGTTACAAGTAGTCGTATCAAATCAAACGTCTACACTCAGTTACAAGTAGTCCAATCAAATAAAACATCTACTATTAATTACAAGTAGTCCAATCAAATCAGACGTCTACTCTTAGTTACAAGTAGTTCAATCAAATCAAACATCTACTCTTAGTAACAAGTAGTCCAATCAAATCAATCATCTATCCTTAGTTACAAATAGTGCAATAAAATCAAACATATACACCTAGTTACAAGTAGAGCAATAAAATCAAACATCTACTCTTAGATACAAGTAGTCCAAACAAATCAGACATCTACTCTCAGTTATAAGTAATCGAATCAAATAAAACATCTACTCTAACTTACAAGTAGTGCAATCAAATCAGAAATCTACTCTTAGTTACAAGTAGCCCAATAAAATGAAACGTCTACTCTTAGTAACAAGTAGACCAATCAAATCAAACATCTAGTATTAGTTACAAGTAGTCCAATCAAATCAAACACCTACCCTTAGTTACAAATAGTGCAATCAAGTCAAACATATACTCCTAGTTACAAGTAGAGCAATCAAATCAAACATCTACTCTGAGATACAAGTAGTCCAATCAAATCAGACATCTACTCTTAGTTACAAGTAGTCCAATCAAATGAACGTCTACTATTTGTAACAAGTAGTCCAATCAAATCAAACATCTACAACAAAAGTTTATAATTATAGCATCAAAAACTATATTATATACCTATAGCATTAAAAGCAAAACAATATGTTAGAAATATGGAATTAAAACAAGAATATTTTCTAAATATAGCATTAAAACAAAACAATGTTACAAATATAACATTAAAACAACAATATTTTATAACTATAACATTAAAACTAATACTATATTACATTCCTATAGCACTAAAAACAGCATTTTACAATTATAGTATTAAAACAACATTTTACAACTATAGCATTAAAAACAAAACTTCATTATATACCATTGAATTCAAAACAACAATATTTTATACCTATAGAATTAAAAATAAAATTACATTATATACCAATACCATCAAAAAACAACAATATATTATAACTACAGAATATAAACCAAAACTACATTATACACACAAACATTCAAATCAACGATATTTTATAACAATAACATTAAAAAATAATATATTACAAATATAGCATTATAAACAACAAAATTTTATAACTATAGCATTAAAAACGAAACTACATTATATATCAATAGCATAATAAACAACAATATTTTCTAAATATATTATTAAAAACAAATCAATGTTACAAATATATAATCAAAAACAACAATATTTTATACTATAGCATTAAAAACCAATATATTACAAATATAGCCTTAAATCAACAATATTTTATAATTATAGCATTAAAAACAAAACTACATTATATACTGATAGCATTACAAACAACGACATTTTATAGCTATAGAATTAAAAAGAGAACTCATTATATACCTATATCATTAAAAACAACAACATTTTATAAGTACAGCATTAATACCAAACTACATTATATGCATAAGCATTAAAAAACAACAATATTTTATAACTGTAGCGCTAAACAAAACTATATTATAAGCCAAAAGCAATAAAAACCAGTATTTTATAAATATAAAATTAAAAACAAAACTACATTATATACCTATGGCGTGTATGTTTTTTATTTACAGCAAAACCACATCGGGTTATTTACTGTGCCTATTGAGGGGAATCGAACCGCTGATTTTATCGTTATAAATCCGTATACTTACCGCAATACTAGCGGGAGGCATATACCTACCGTCCTTTAAGAAATTATATTGTCATAACATTAAAAACAGAACTACGTTATATAATTATATGATTAAAACAGCAGTACTTTGTAACTATAGATTAAAAAACGAAAATACCTTATACACCTAGAGAATTAAAAACAACAATATTTTATAAGTATAGCATTAGATATAAAAGAATATATTACAAATATAACATTTAAAACAACATTTTCAATTATACTATTAAAACAAAACTACATTTTATACCTCTAGCATTAAAACTAAAATATTTTTTAACTATAGCACTAAAACAACAATATTTTATAATAATAGCATTAGCAATAAAATTACCTTATATACCTATAGCGTTAAAAAGGAATAGTTTGTAACTATAACAGCGAAAACAAAACTAGATAATATACCAATATAATTAAAAAAATATATTTTATAGCTATAGAATTGAAAACAGAATCAAATCTAACATCTACTCTTAGTTACAAGTAGTCCAATCAAATCAAACGGCTACTTTTACTTACAAGTCGTCCAATCAAATCAAACATCTACTATTAGTTAGAGGTAGTGCAATCAAATTAAACATCTACTCTTAGTTACAAATAGTCCAATCAAATCAAACATATACTGTTATTTACAATAGTGCAATCAAATCAACCATCTACTCTTAGTTACAAGTAGTGTAATCGAATGAAATATCTACTCTTAGTTACAAGTAGTCGTATCAAATCAAACGTCTACACTCAGTTACAAGTAGTCCAATCAAATAAAACATCTACTATTAATTACAAGTAGTCCAATCAAATCAGACGTCTACTCTTAGTTACAAGTAGTTCAATCAAATCAAACATCTACTCTTAGTAACAAGTAGTCCAATCAAATCAATCATCTATCCTTAGTTACAAATAGTGCAATAAAATCAAACATATACACCTAGTTACAAGTAGAGCAATAAAATCAAACATCTACTCTTAGATACAAGTAGTCCAAACAAATCAGACATCTACTCTCAGTTATAAGTAATCGAATCAAATAAAACATCTACTCTAACTTACAAGTAGTGCAATCAAATCAGAAATCTACTCTTAGTTACAAGTAGCCCAATAAAATGAAACGTCTACTCTTAGTAACAAGTAGACTAATCAAATCAAACATCTAGTATTAGTTACAAGTAGTCCAATCAAATCAAACACCTACCCTTAGTTACAAATAGTGCAATCAAGTCAAACATATACTCCTAGTTACAAGTAGAGCAATCAAATCAAACATCTACTCTGAGATACAAGTAGTCCAATCAAATCAGACATCTACTCTTAGTTACAAGTAGTCCAATCAAATGAACGTCTACTATTTGTAACAAGTAGTCCAATCAAATCAAACATCTACAACAAAAGTTTATAATTATAGCATCAAAAAACTATATTATATACCTATAGCATTAAAAGCAAAACAATATGTTAGAAATATGGAATTAAAAACAAGAATATTTTCTAAATATAGCATTAAAAACAAAACAATGTTACAAATATAACATTAAAAACAACAATATTTTATAACTATAACATTAAAACTAATACTATATTACATTCCTATAGCACTAAAAACAGCATTTTACAATTATAGTATTAAAACAACATTTTACAACTATAGCATTAAAAACAAAACTTCATTATATACCATTGGAATTCAAAACAACAATATTTTATACCTATAGAATTAAAAATAAAATTACATTATATACCAATACCATCAAAAACAACAATATATTATAACTACAGAATATAAACCAAAACTACATTATACACACAAACATTCAAATCAACGATATTTTATAACAATAACATTAAAAAATAATATATTACAAATATAGCATTAAAAACAACAAAATTTTATAACTATAGCATTAAAACGAAACTACATTATATATCAATAGCATAATAAACAACAATATTTTCTAAATATATTATTAAAAACAAATCAATGTTACAAATATATAATCAAAAACAACAATATTTTATACTATAGCATTAAAAACCAATATATTACAAATATAGCCTTAAATCAACAATATTTTATAATTATAGCATTAAAAACAAAACTACATTATATACTGATAGCATTACAAACAACGATATTTTATAGCTATAGAATTAAAAAGAGAACTCATTATATACCTATATCATTAAAAACAACAACATTTTATAAGTACAGCATTAATACCAAACTACATTATATGCATAAGCATTAAAAACAACAATATTTTATAACTGTAGCGCTAAACAAAAACTATATTATAAGCCAAAAGCAATAAAAAACCAGTATTTTATAAATATAAAATTAAAAACAAAACTACATTATATACCTATGGCGTGTATGTTTTTTATTTACAGCAAAGCCACATCGGGTTATTTACTGTGCCTATTGAGGGGAATCGAACCGCTGATTTTATCGTTATAAATCCGTATACTTACCGCAATACTAGCGGGAGGCATATACCTACCGTCCTTTAAGAAATTATATTGTCATAACATTAAAACAGAACTACGTTATATAATTATATGATTAAAACAGCAGTACTTTGTAACTATAGATTAAAAAAACGAAAATACCTTATACACCTAGAGAATTAAAAACAACAATATTTTATAAGTATAGCATTAGATATAAAAGAATATATTACAAATATAACATTTAAAACAACATTTTCAATTATACTATTAAAAACAAAACTACATTTTATACCTCTAGCATTAAAAACTAAAATATTTTTTAACTATAGCACTAAAAACAACAATATTTTATAATAATAGCATTAGCAATAAAATTACCTTATATACCTATAGCGTTAAAAAAGGAATAGTTTGTAACTATAACAGCGAAAACAAAACTAGATAATATACCAATATAATTAAAAAAATATATTTTATAGCTATAGAATTGAAAACAGAATCAAATCTAACATCTACTCTTAGTTACAAGTAGTCCAATCAAATCAAACGGCTACTTTTACTTACAAGTCGTCCAATCAAATCAAACATCTACTATTAGTTAGAGGTAGTGCAATCAAATTAAACATCTACTCTTAGTTACAAATAGTCCAATCAAATCAAACATATACTGTTATTTACAATAGTGCAATCAAATCAACCATCTACTCTTAGTTACAAGTAGTGTAATCGAATGAAACATCTACTCTTAGTTACAAGTAGTCGTATCAAATCAAACGTCTACACTCAGTTACAAGTAGTCCAATCAAATAAAACATCTACTATTAATTACAAGTAGTCCAATCAAATCAGACGTCTACTCTTAGTTACAAGTAGTTCAATCAAATCAAACATCTACTCTTAGTAACAAGTAGTCCAATCAAATCAATCATCTATCCTTAGTTACAAATAGTGCAATAAAATCAAACATATACACCTAGTTACAAGTAGAGCAATAAAATCAAACATCTACTCTTAGATACAAGTAGTCCAAACAAATCAGACATCTACTCTCAGTTATAAGTAATCGAATCAAATAAAACATCTACTCTAACTTACAAGTAGTGCAATCAAATCAGAAATCTACTCTTAGTTACAAGTAGCCCAATAAAATGAAACGTCTACTCTTAGTAACAAGTAGACCAATCAAATCAAACATCTAGTATTAGTTACAAGTAGTCCAATCAAATCAAACACCTACCCTTAGTTACAAATAGTGCAATCAAGTCAAACATATACTCCTAGTTACAAGTAGAGCAATCAAATCAAACATCTACTCTGAGATACAAGTAGTCCAATCAAATCAGACATCTACTCTTAGTTACAAGTAGTCCAATCAAATGAACGTCTACTATTTGTAACAAGTAGTCCAATCAAATCAAACATCTACAACAAAAGTTTATAATTATAGCATCAAAAAACTATATTATATACCTATAGCATTAAAAGCAAAACAATATGTTAGAAATATGGAATTAAAAACAAGAATATTTTCTAAATATAGCATTAAAAACAAAACAATGTTACAAATATAACATTAAAAACAACAATATTTTATAACTATAACATTAAAACTAATACTATATTACATTCCTATAGCACTAAAAACAGCATTTTACAATTATAGTATTAAAACAACATTTTACAACTATAGCATTAAAAACAAAACTTCATTATATACCATTGGAATTCAAAACAACAATATTTTATACCTATAGAATTAAAAATAAAATTACATTATATACCAATACCATCAAAAACAACAATATATTATAACTACAGAATATAAACCAAAACTACATTATACACACAAACATTCAAATCAACGATATTTTATAACAATAACATTAAAAAATAATATATTACAAATATAGCATTAAAAACAACAAAATTTTATAACTATAGCATTAAAAACGAAACTACATTATATATCAATAGCATTATAAACAACAATATTTTCTAAATATATTATTAAAAACAAATCAATGTTACAAATATATAATCAAAAACAACAATATTTTATACTATAGCATTAAAAACCAATATATTACAAATATAGCCTTAAATCAACAATATTTTATAATTATAGCATTAAAAACAAAACTACATTATATACTGATAGCATTACAAACAACGATATTTTATAGCTATAGAATTAAAAAGAGAACTCATTATATACCTATATCATTAAAAACAACAACATTTTATAAGTACAGCATTAATACCAAACTACATTATATGCATAAGCATTAAAAACAACAATATTTTATAACTGTAGCGCTAAACAAAAACTATATTATAAACCAAAAGCAATAAAAAACCAGTATTTTATAAATATAAAATTAAAACAAAACTACATTATATACCTATGGCGTGTATGTTTTTTATTTACAGCAAAGCCACATCGGGCTATTTACTGTGCCCACTAAGAGGAATCGAACCGCTGATTTTATCGTTATAAATCCGTATACTTACCGCTATACTAGCGGGAGGCATATACCTATCGTCCTGAAAAAGAAATTATATTGTCATAACATTAAAAACAAAACTACGTTATATAATTATATGATTAAAAACAGCAGTACTTTGTAACTATAGATTAAAAAAACGAAAATACCTTATACACCTAGAGAATAAAAACAACAATATTTTATAAGTATAGCATTAAATATAAAAGAATATATTACAAATATAACATTTAAAACAACATTTTCAATTGTACTATTAAAAACAAAACTACATTTTATACCTGTAGCATTAAAAACAAAAATATTTTTTAACTATAGCATTAAAAACAACAATATTTTATAATAATAGCATTAGCAAAAAAATTACCTTATATACCTATAGCGTTAAAAAAGGAATAGTTTGTAACTATAACGGCGAAAACAAATCTACATAATATACCAATATAATTAAAAACAAAAATATTTTATAGCTATAGAATTAAAAAGAGAATCAAATCTAACATCTACTCTTAGTTACAAGTAGTCCAATCAAATCAATCGTCTACTCTTAGTTACAAGTCGTCCAATCAAATCAAACATATACTGTTATTTACAACAGTGCAATCAAATTAAACATCAACTCTTAGTTACAAGTAGTGTAATCGAATGAAACATCTACTCTTAGTTACAAGTAGTCGTATCAAATCAAAAATCTACTCTTAGTTATAAGTAGTCGAAACAAATAAAACTTCTACTCTTAGTTACAAGTAGTCCAATCAAATCAAACATCTACTGTTAGTTACAAGTAGTGCAATCAAATCAAACATCTACTCTTAGTTACAAGTAGTGTAATCGAATGAAACATCTACTCTTAGTTACAAGTAGTCCAATCACATCAAACGTCTACTATTAGTTACAAGTAGTCCAATCAAATCAAACATCTACCCTTAGTTACAAATAGTGCAATCAAATCAAACATATACTCCTAGTTACAAGTAGAGCAATCAAATCAAACATCTACTCTTAGATGCAAGTAGTCCAATCAAATCAGACATCTACTCTAACTTACAAGTAGTATAATCAAATCAGACATCTACTCTTAGTTACAAGTGGTGCAATCAAATCAAACAGATACTCTTAGTTACAAGTAGTCCAATCACATCAAACGTCTACTCTTAGTTACAAGTAGTCCAATCAAATCAAACAACTACTCTCAGTTACAAGTAGTTCAATCAAATCAAACATCTGCTCTCAGTTACATGTAGTCCAATCAAATCAAACATCTACTCTTAGTTACAAGTAGTTCAAAGAAATCAAACATCTGCTCTCAGTTACAAGTAGTCCAATCAAATCAAACATCTACAACAAAATTTTATAATTATAGCATGAAAAAACTACATTATATACCTATAGCATTAAAAGCAAAACAATATGTTAGAAATATGGAATTAAAAACAATAATATTTTCTAAATATAGCATTAAAACAAAACAATGTTACAAATATAGCATTAAAAACGACAATATTTTATAACTATAACATTAAAACTAATACTATATTACATTCCTATAGCATTAAAAACAGCATTTTTCAATTATAGTATTAAAACAACATTTTACAACTATGGCATTAGAAACAAAACTTCATTACATACCAATGTAATTAAAAACAACAATATTTTATACCTATAGAATTAAAAATAAAATTACATTATATACCAATAGCATTACAAACAACAATATTTTATAACTACAGAATAAAAACCAAAACTACATTATACACATATGCATTCAAAACGACAATATTTTATAACAATAATATTAAAAAAAATATATATTACAACTATAGCATAAAAACAACAATATTTTATAACTATAGCATTAAAAACGAAACTACATTATATATCAATAGCATTAGAATCAACAATATTTTCTAAATACATCATTAAAAACAAATCAATGTTACAAATATATAATCAAAAACAACAATATTTTATACTATAGCATTAAAAATCAATATAATAACAAATATAGCCTTAAATCAACAATATTTTATAACTATCGCATTAAAAACAAAACTACATTATATACCGATAGCATTACAAACAACGATATTTTATAGCTATAGAATTAAAAAGAGAACTCCATTATATCCCTATATCATTAAAAACAACAACATTTTATAAGTACAGCATTAATACCAAAGTACATTATATACATAAGCGTTAAAAACAAAAATATTTTATAACTGTAGCGCTAAACAAAAACTATATTATAAACCAAAAGCAATAAAAACCAGTATTTTATAAATATAAAATTAAAAACAAAACTACATTATATACCTATGGCGTGTATTTTTTTATTTACAGCAAAGCCACATTGGGCTATTTACTGTGCTCACTGAGAGGAATCGAACCGCTGATTTTATCGTTATAAATCCGTATATTTACCGCTATACTAGCGGGAGTCATATACCTATCGTCCTGAAAAAGAAATTATATTGTCATAACATTAAAAACAAAACTACGTTATATAATTATATGATTAAAACAACAGTACTTTGTAACTATAGATTAAAAAAACGAAAATACCTTATACACCTAGAGAATAAAAACAACAATATTTTATAAGTATAGTATCAAATATAAAAGAATATATTACAAATATAACATTTAAAACAACATTTTCAAATATACTATTAAAAACAAAACTACATTTTATACCTGTAGCATTAAAAACAAAAATATTTTATAACTATAGCATTAAAAACAACAATATTTTATAATAATAGCATTAGCAATAAAATTACCTTTTATACCTATAGCGTTAAAAAAGGAATAGTTTGTAATTATAACAGCGAAAACAAAACTACCTAATATACCAATATAATAAAAAACAACAATATTTTTAGCTATAGAATTAAAAAGAGAATCAAATCAAACATCTACTCTTAGTTACAAGTAGTTCAATCAAATCAAACATCTACTCTTAGTAACAAGTAGTGCAGTCAAATTAAACATCTACTCTTAGTTACAAATAGTCCAATCAAATCAAACATATACTGTTATTTACAATAGTGCAATCAAATCAAAAATCTACTCTTAGTTATAAGTAGTCGAATCAAATAAAACTTCTACTCTTACTTACAAGTAGTCCAATCAAATCAAACATATACTCCTAGTTACAAGTAGAGCAATCGAATGAAACATCTACTCTTAGTTACAAGTGGTGCAATCAAATCAAACAGATACTCTTAGTTACAAGTAGTCCAATCACATCAAACGTCTACTCTTAGTTACAAGTAGTCCAATCAAATCAAACAACTACTCTCAGTTACAAGTAGTTCAATCAAATCAAACATCTGCTCTCAGTTACATGTAGTCCAATCAAATCAAACAACTACTCTTAGTTACAAGTAGTTCAAAGAAATCAAACATCTGCTCTCAGTTACAAGTAGTCCAATCAAATCAAACATCTACAACAAAATTTTATAATTATAGCATGAAAAAAACTACATTATATACCTATAGCATTAAAAGCAAAACAATATGTTAGATATATGGAATTAAAAACAATAATATTTTCTAAATATAGCATTAGAAACAAAACAATGTTACAAATATAGCATTAAGAACGACAATATTTTATAACTATAACATTAAAACTAATACTATATTACATTCCTATAGCATTAAAAACAGCATTTTTCAATTATAGTATTAAAACAACATTTTACAACTATGGCATTAGAAACAAAACTTCATTACATACCAATGTAATTAAAAACAACAATATTTTATACCTATAGAATTAAAAATGAAATTACATTATATACCAATAGCATTACAAACAACAATATTTTATAACTACAGAATAAAAACCAAAACTACATTATACACATAAGCATTCAAAACAACAATATTTTATAACAATAACATTAAAAAACAATATATTACAAATATAGCATTAAAAACAACAATATTTTATAACTATAGCATTAAAAACGAAACTACATGATATATCAATAGCATTAAAAACAACATTTTCTAAATAAAGCATTAAAAACGAAACTATGTTATATATCAATAGCATCAAAAACAATAATATTTTCTAAATATAGCATTAAAAACGAAACTACATTATATATCAATAGCATTAAAAACAACAATATTTTTTAAATATAGCATTATAAACAACAATATTTTTTTAAATATAGCATTAAAAACGAAACTACATTGTATATCAATAGCATTAAAGACAACAATATTTTATACTATAGCATTAAAAACCAATATATTACAGATATAGCATTAAATCAACAATATTTTATAATTATAACATTAAAAAGAAAATTACCTTATATACCTATTGCGTTAAAAAAGGAATAGTTTGTAACTATAGCATTAATAAGAAAACTACATTATATACTGATTGCATTACAAACAACAATATTTTATAGCTATAGAAATAAAAAGAGAATCAAATCAAACATCTACTCTTAGTTACAAGTAGTCCAATCAAATCAAACATCTACTCTTAGTTACAAGTAGTCCAATCAAATCAAACGTCTACTCTTAGTTACAAGTAGTCCAATGAAATCAAACATCTACTGTTATTTACAATAGTGCAATCAAATGAAACATCTACTCTTAGTTACAAGTAGCCCAATTAAATGAAACATCTACTCTTAGTTAGAAGTAGCCCAATTAAATGAAACATCTACTCTTATTTACAAGCAGTGCAATTAAATCAAAAATTATGTCATAGTTTCAATAGTTCTTAAAAATAGTGTCAGGGTATTTCTAAATTAATATAAAATAGTTTACCTTGTACTTGAAATATTCTTATATAGTTCTAAAATGAAATATAAACTTGTTTCAGTTTCACTCGTTTTTGGACAAATCTGTACAATTGTATAGCTTTTTTTAAAACTCTTGCGTGAAATGAACAAGTGTTCCTAGAAGAAGTAGTAGTTGTATATAATTGACCTAAGGTAGTTGTAATGTTCCTAGCGATGCATTATTTCAGGTATTATAATGATATGTACTTTGATATTGGTTACGTTTACCCACACTTCAACTCAGCTAACAGTTTTATGGGTGTTTGAATACACGAATCATTCATTTTTTTATTATTTAAAAATTTTAAAATAAAGTAATATAAATTTTATGATAACCTTTATCACAAGTAAGTTGAATGTAAACTACAGTTTGGTTTGTTTTGGATTTCGCGCAAAGCTACGCGAGGGCTATCTGCACTAGTCATCCCTAATTTAGCAGCGTAAAACTAGAGGGAAGCCAGTTAGTCTTCACCATTTACTGCCAACTCTTGAACTACTATTTTACCAACGAAAAGTGACTTTCACTTACCAATGACCCTCACATTATAACGTCCCCAGGGCTGAAAGGGTGAGCATGTTTGAAAAGATGGGGACACGAACCTGCGACCCTTAAATTGCGAGTCGAATGTTCTAACCACTTACCACGCCGGGCCTAATAAATTTAAGAAAAATAAACGCGGGATGGTATAGTTAAACCTAGAAATGCAGTGTGATAACGTATTGAGATTAACCACTCTTAATTTCTCACAGATGGGATTTTTGCACAACTGTTCTCTCCATTTAGTTGACGTGGGAGTGGGATTTTTGCAATTGAAGTTACTTCCTTTAAAAATGCTCAATTTTTTTATTGGTGTGCATACTCTATTTACATGTGCAAAGTACAAATGAAGCGACTACCAAGTGGTTGGATTTGCTGTTGAGTGTCAGTGATTAACCCAAATATTACTTTAACTGATCGCTCTGCTTATACCACGTATTAAAGATAATCTAGGCACAATGCAATACGACTCCCCAAACACTTCTCCGATGGTTCTGAATTACTGAACATTAAAATTTAATAACCAAAGTCCTGGTTGAGAGGACTAATCTGCATTGAGTACAATTATATCATTAGATGGCGCTGTAAGCATGTAGCATGTTTCGTTTCGTTTTTCGTTTTTTTCATTCCACGACTAGCCTTTGAAGTGTTCAGACGTAAGAAGTCATCTTTGCCATGTTGTCTTCATCGCACAAGCTTCCTTCGACGCCAAGATCATCAGTACCCCCGGTAATTCTTGACGGATTACTGCTGGATTTCTCCCCTCGTCAAATTATTGCCTCCTTCGACCAGTTTAAACCTAACGTCTCTATTGACCCCAGAAAAACTAGAACGCTTCGCCGAGGAGGCATATTAATGCAGCCCTCAACACTCGAAGACCATGATTATCTATGTAAACCATGGAAAGCAGATATCAACGTTCAGTGCTCTCTTACCAAAAGTTCAAGTTGCCGAAATTCGATATTTATCAAGAACGTTCATTTGTTTATAACTCCAGCTGAAATTCAACATTCTCTGGAAACAACAACTTCCATGAAACTCCATGCACCTCACAGAATTTATTCCAAGACCACATGATTGCCAACTAACTTTGTTAAAGTCGTGACAAAAATAAACAGGTAGCTGATTTTATACTTAACCATGGATGTACCCCACAATATTTTCATTTTAGTGCCGAACGCCCCTGACGTCGAACAAATAATTTTCAAAATGTCAAGACTGTCAATCAGAGTACCCCTCGCCCAGTAAGTTTTTCATCTTCATGTTTGCCAGTTATCTCTGCTACAAGCCGCAATACTTTAATTAATACTAAGAAGAAAGACAAAGATACTCTGACCAACGTTGACGTTACCCTTCAGCACTGACCCAAACCAAAGAATACAGCTTCATGTCAGACTCAACCCACGCTCGTTAAGACTACAGACGTATCAATCACTACAGATATCAACATCACGTTCAGCAAGAAGACATAAATAAGATTCACAAGAAGACACCAATCGTCCCAGACTGAAATAGAACGACTCATTGCGACAGATAGGATCGATCACACAGTTTTGTATCCACGAACTGCCTATCTTTATCCTCCTGGTGCCTTAGATCGGTCTTTTAATCAGTCGCAGACATAACACATGTGTTCTATCGTTGTATATTCTTTAAGTGTTTTGTGTTATAAGCTTTACTAACCCTGATTTTCTTTCCAGCAACTTCCGGGCACAGTCAGGATTGATTTCTCGGCGCCCTGATCGTGAAAGTGGGTTTTCTCGGGGTACTCCCGTCCCCCCTCCACAGCAAGTTCTGAGGTTTTTTGATATACATATCCCTATCCACTTGTGTGTGTATGTTTTTTTTTGTAGAGTCAATATTTAACCTCCCGCGGACCACCATTGAACCTTTTCCACCCGACTGCATTACAAATTCGTTAACCTTAAATCTTGTCTGTTTAGCTATTAATAATCAATCACTAGCCCAGTTAAATATTACTTCACGAGTAGGGCAAAAAAAAAGGTCTCTTCTGAGCGCTCTCGATTGCTTTGAATCTCTTCTCAAGATGCAAAGTGTTAAATCGAAATTCCTGCCACCAATTTTATTATTATTATTCCTTATAGCAAGACCACATTGGGCCATCTGCCTTTTTCTATCATTTTCACCACCAGTTTGCTGTAAATCGTTTTTTTTTTTTAAATCGACTACTGATTATAATAATTGCCTTCAAATTTAAAATAAAACTATAAGTGTCAGCAGATTCGTTTTTGCGAACCCTAAATCTCGATGTTATCCTTTGTTGTTTTGGTTCTACAATTAATTCACTGCAATACTTATGCACAACGTACGAACAACGAAAATAAATAAATAAACTTCAATTAGTTGTCACGATTTGATTTCTAAAAGTATGTTGTTTAAGGTTTTATTTTCATTTTAAAATAATTCTGGCAATCATTACTAGCAAGTACTGTTCAAGATCCGAGGCTGATAAGGGCCTTTTTTTGTTTGTTTAAGTAAATATGTTTTATACATTTAGGAGTCAACAGTCATTAGTGGATGGTGATCAAATTTCCGTTTTCTTCCTTTTTACGCTCCTCCAGATATCAATATACTTTCTAAAAAAATTCAACTAGTTAAACAGACAGACAGACAAGCTCGGCGAGTTTCGTAATTTTGTCAAACGAAAGGGAAGAATCTTTGTTTCTGAATTTCTCGCAAAGGTACATGAGGGCTATTTGAGCCGTCTATAATTCCTAATTAAGCAGTGTAAGGCTAGAGAGGAAGCAAGTACTTGTCTCCACCCGCCCCAAACTCTTAGATTACTCTTTTACCAATGAATAGTGGGATTGACCGTCACAGTATAACACCCAAACGGCTGAAAAGGCAAGTAAGCTCGATATGACAGGGATTCGAACCCGCGATCCTGAAATTACGAGTCGAGCGCCCTAACCACCTGATTATGCTGGTGGTATGTATATATCAACTTCTTTTCATTCTTATATTTATATCAACAGACCTTTATCTATAAAAGTATAACTGTTCTTCAAGATGGAACTTCAAATATATCTGAGTAACAGAATGCACAGTTATCTTGTTATATATATTAATGCACAGTTATCTTGTTATATATATTAATGCACAGTTATCTTGTTACTCAGATATATTTGAAGTTTCATCTTGAAGAACAGTTATACTTTTATAGATAAAGGTCTGTTGATATAAATATAAGAATGAAAAAAGTTGATATATACATACCACCAGCATAATCAGGTGGTTAGGGCGCTCGACTCGTAATTTCAGGATCGCGGGTTCGAATCCCTGTCATATCGAGCTTACTTGCCTTTTCAGCCGTTTGGATGTACAAATTTCGTTCCTACAAACATATAAATATTGATACTGGTTTTAGCAGTTTCACTGAGTAGATAAGGCTGTTCTTATTGAAAACCACGCGAAATCACAAGCTAGAGATCACTGTAAGAGTTCACATGAACTTCACCCGATTAATCCACTGACCATGAGGCTCAGAAAAGTAACTCTTTGTGCTTTCACTGACAGATTAGTCGATATTTGTTTAAGTTCGATAGATCAACGTGTTGTCTCAACTCAACTGCTGTAATGTATCTTCCTGTATCTCCCCTTTATGTTACGTTTGCTTCGGTCTTTTGATGCAAAATCAGACAAAATGAAACCAAAATAATTAGAGAAAAATATATTTTTGGACATTAATTTATTAACTTCTCGTTGAAATAAGTTTATCTAAATACGTTAAGACTAGAAAGTATCCCTGTAATTAATACAATATCATAAAACCAAAATTTAAATCATTGGTTGTTTTTTTTTTTTTGCTGTTATCGATATTTTCGGTCGTAAACCCAATAAGATCTCACGAAATTCAACCGGTCTAGCATATTTTAATCTGTCCATATCCATATACTTAGGTAACAATGTAAATTTATTCTCATAACAAAAATTATGTATAATAATAGCTAGGATATTAACAACAAATATGTCAAAATCTTAACCCTTATAACAAAAGTTATGTATAATAATAGCTAAGATATTAACAACAAATATGTCAACAATCTTAAACCTTATTATTGGAAACTAAACAAAGAATAAAACAGAATTTACTTGTTTTCTCTATACAATACCACCAATTCCCCTGACAAAACAGCCAAAGTTAGGCTGTATCATTATGTTGATTAAATGTAGTTAATAAAACAATTGTTAATAGCTTGATTTATTTTATGACAGCTAAATATATCCTTAAATTGTTCTCAAAAATTATTACAGTTTTGGAGATTTTTATGAAACTGTTTAATGTCATTAACATTCTTAAAGTAAAGATCTTGCACGGCCTGGTGGTTAACGCTGTCAACTTGCAATCCCCATCACAGAACAAGCTCGCCTTTTAAGTCGTGAGAACGTTATAATCCTGTAAATCCTATAATTAGTTGGTAAAAGAGGAGTTCCAGAATTCCCTCTAATCTTTCATTGCTAAATTAGGGACTGCTAGTGCAGATAGCCCTCGTGTATCTTTGCGCGAAATTCAGACCAAACCTTACTTTTTGACTTTTTATTTGCTTCTTCCACGTTCTGCTACGAGTTTAGTAATTTCACATCTCTCTGTAATAACAGTCTTTAATTTTAAATCAATTATTTTCACACTCTTGGCCACTATAGATGATGCCCATAAAGCCGAGGTCCAGACTGGAGTTCGTCGGGGAACAAACACATCATTCACCAAATACCGTTTTGCTCACTTCTGCAATTTCTGATCATAGTGAGGAACAAAGAGTCAGATGTTCGTAGGCCTAATGTGGCCCGCGGGCTACCTGTTTCGGACAGCAGGGAAAACAGACAGTCAACAACCACCACTAACAACGCTTGAACTACTATTGTCTGCACCAGATAGTGAGCTCTGACAGTCATTTTTATAATGCACACGCGTCTTGAAAATTCGGATCATGATTTTGTTTTGTTTTTGTGATATTAGGGCTAGCATCGATAGTAGCGCTAGTTGAAATCTAGGCCTCTTTTGACTGTTGATTTTGCAACCCTACAAAAGCTTTACCTTCGATTAATTTAATAACTCTACACTTGTTAGTATTTTTTCGTGTGGTTTACAACAATAACTACTTGTTCCTCTGATTTAGAAGTTCCACGTAATAAACACTTCTTCTCTTATTAAATAAACGACCTCGCAGGTGAGAAAAACTTATACTGCAGTCAGTGTCTTATAAACACGTTCCGCCTGCTGTATTTGAGTAAGTACTCGCCAGGAAGACCCTCACGAACCATGTATTATTTTCGTTTAAATGTCTCATAGGATTCTAAATGAATTTACGAATAACAACAACAACAACAAAATAGAGAGAAAGTTCTAAAGAGTCCACACTAGAGGGCAGTGAACTGAAAAGTTTCACAACTGAAAATTCCAAAGATTTTATAACCAAACTCTCAATGGCTGACTTGTTTTGCATTTCGCTCAAAACTACTCAAAGGCTATCTGCGCTAGCCGTCTTCAATTTAGCAGTAAAAGACTAGAGGAAAACAACTAGTCATTAACACCCAGCACCAACTCTTGGCTTACTCTTTTACCAACAACGGCCCCCCAGATTGCATGTCAAACACTGTGACAACCTGTTCATGCCGAGCCAGACACTCAATGATAGAAAATCATAAGTTGGTGTGGTTGTACAAAAAAGATTTCTTGCCAAAGTGGAAAAAAAAAAAAGAATTATCGTACCAATATAATAAAGCCTCACTTTAAAATAAACCTATGTTATAGTAACAAAACAAGCAACAATTTTCATTCAAACCATATCTTTAACCTTTTTAAATAAACCGCTTCTTATGCAAAACGTTAGCTAAAAGGTCGAGAGTCAAGGTTACAAGGTCCAGTTGTAGTTGTTACTATTTCTTAAACTGCTCACCGGTCTACAAAGATATTCTTCTTCAAAACAAAAAAAACAGAATTTATTGTGACACTTATAACGAACCCCCTGCTGAAAGTGTGGATTGTGTTGAGCTCGAACCTTGAACTTTCTGATCCACAATTTAGAACTCTAAATATCAGACCACTCCTGACCAATAGGGTGAGAGGTAACGATGATTTTGGTTTTTAAAAAGGGATGGATGTTTAACAGTTGTTTTAGTCATTATAACACCTGGCGCTGGTGTTTTGTTTTCATTATATTCGCCTTAAGTTATCCAATAAAATATACTTTAGGACTCATAATTTGTATTACTATTTATTTTCACTGTAATCGAGTATCTGACAGTATGATTGTTGTTGTTTTGTGTGTGTGTGTGTTTTCTTATAGCAAAATCACATCACGCTATCTGCTGAGTCCACCGAGGGGAATCGAACTCCCGTGTTGTTTTGTAATTAAGCACAAAGATACACAATGGGTTATCTATGTTTTGCCCACTGCCGGTATCGAAATTCGGGTTCTAGCGTTATAAATCTGCAGACATGCTGCTGTGCTACTAGGGGACAACAGTTTAATAAGTTGATTCCAAAAAGAAGCTTTCCTGTGCTCTTCTTTTATTTATTTATTTATTTTATATAAATGAAGATTTGAGCTTCTTATAATATGTAGACTTTGAGATGCCTACCATGGAGACCAAATTTGGACTAATTTCCAGGTCACATGGAAGTAAAACCGAAACACTCATCCATACAAAACACTCTGAGGATCGCACATATTGTGCAATATAATATCTGGTTCCTCAGCTCCATTAAGCTGTTTTCTCAGCAGTTTTTTTTGCAAGTTATCTCGACTGCGACGATCAAAGATGTCTCTGAAAGTTCGGTACCTGTCTGAACATGAACATTTCTACTGTTTTTTGCAAGGGCAACACACTACTCCACCTCTCACTCCCCAACGCTAGCTTCTTAAAAGGTGAGTCGCGTAATGTGTGTGTGTTTTCTTAGGTTAACAAATCGAATTATTTATCACAGTACATTTACTTAGTTGTATCTTGAAACCCATTACAGCCCAACTAATCCCTCCGGAAACGTTAATACTCCTTGTAGCCCACCTAGTCCCCCGAATTCTGTCTCATCGACTCACAAACTAATTGCTAATACAATGGTTAAAACGAAACAGCATACAACTTCTTTTTTAACTAGATGTTCCACATTAAAGTACATGTAAGAATTATGCATGCATAAATCCTGAAAAACACAATTTGTATTTCCAATTAGCTCTAAAAGCAAAGGCTTTATCGATCTATGTAGAGCAGCTGAAGTACACAACTTAACGTCTACATTCACTCATAGTCTCACATTGAGTAGGTTTACGTGAACAACTTGCTTCAATACTTAGAAGACAGCATATTTGGATTCACCTGGATGAACACACGGCGTAATTTAGCGACAGGGCACGTTACATTCCTTTTGTGTCCATTGCCAAACTCCATATTTAACACAGGATAATCGCGGTTTAAAAAAAAAAGTAGAATGTTAAATAAATATAGCCCCATGTATTTAAGAAGATAAGCCGATAAAGTGTTTTTGTTTTGTTCTTAGAATTTCGCAAAAAGCCTTCCCTAGTTTAGCAGTGTAAGACTAGAGGTAAGGCAGTTAGTCATCACCACCTACCACCAAATCTTGGGCTACTCTTTTAGCAACAAATGGTGGGATTGACCGTCACTTTATAACGCCCCCACGGCTGAAAGGGCGAGCATGTTTAGTGCGACGGGAATTCGAACCCGCGACCCTCAGATTAGGAGTTGAACGCCTAAACCCACTTGTCCATGCCGGGCCGAATATCCACCCGTATAAGTAGAACCTGAGCTATCACAGCTGTGATGAAAGTTACACGTGTTTTAGAAAACAAGGTAAGCATCGTTTTGCTAGATCCTCCTTTTGGGTTGTTGTTGTTTTACAAGTGTTACCTTATAGAAAGCCTCTGCACCAATACCAATCGCAAATACTTTAGAAGTTTTAGAGCTGTAAAGTGATTGGTTGATTTTGTTTCAGTACAGACCAATACGATGAGCTTCTTGAGCTGTTTTCGTAAGGAGGACCTAACCCAGAATTTTAGCCTTACATGCCACAGAGGAAGAGCCGTTGATTCTGTTTTAATACAAACCAGTGCAATGAGTTACCTAAGTTGCGTTTCGCCGCGAAGCTCTAACCCAGAATTTCAGAGTTATAAGCGCCGAATCGAACCTTACCACTAATCTATAAACAGAGAAGCGTGATATGTGCAAAAGGCAAAAGTTAGTGATTAAAGGTTTGACAAAAAATGGAATTATTATCTAGTTTACCACTTTCTAGACAGTCGATAGAGGTCGTTAATTCTATAAACTTATATTCACCAGATAAAATTAACGACGAATTATAAAAAATAAAAGAATACTTCATCAACATCAATAAGTTTCCTCCACAAACCAGAGAAAACATTATACGCACACACCTAGACATAAAGCAAAATCAACTAACAAAAGTAAATATACCACACGATTTAATAGTTCACGATACCATATACTGCTGCATACCATATATTCCCGACATCAGTAAAAAAATAACCAACATTTGGTAAAAACTAGTAACAAAATATGACATTCCAGTTAATACCAAATTTATTCAAAAACCAGGCACAAAACTGAGGTCTATACTATGTAAAAACTACACTGACAAACACCACACCAACATTATTTATAAAATACAATGTGATAACTGCCACGACTTCTATATTGGAGAAACAAGTAGAAAAATGGAAACCAGATTCAAAGTACATAAAAAGTCACCTTCACACGTTTTCGAACACCACAAATCAAATAAACACAACATAACAATAGAGAAAACCCAAATACTAAATAAAAAACAAACATAAACAAACGCAAAATTAAACAAGCCTTACTTATAAAACAACTCAAGCCGAAAATAAGCCAATACAAAGGAAAACCTTTATACTTATATTTATATATAATCAAACAACTAAGCACGCCCTCTACATTTCTACACTCAATTACACAACCGCCTTCAAATATGTAGTCAGCTATTGGTCAGTTACCTCTTTCTTTCTTTGTGAACCTGACGATGACCGAAGAAGGTCGACATGTTGTTCGCTCCTCTACATAGAGTCTATCCATACCAGCCGTTTTCACATATATATTTGACTTTTCATCTATTTCTCTGACGTATATATATATCAGTAACGTTGAGCTCTTTCTGAGGTTGTTATTTATTCTGTGGCAATTCAACAATGCCATACTTCACAACTGTGAGATTACAGTTGACGTTAACATCACTCATTACTTAACCATAAGGTCTCATTGTTATAGAATGTTTCCTTCTAAAGCTTTATTCACCACTTTACAAGCAAGTAACTTTAAGAAATCTTCATTAAATTATTTTAGGGTGTTTTTACGTAATTTACACAAAACATGTGAAAGTGTGTCTTTAGTACATCGTCCTGATGCCACCAGGTGGTGCTTAGAACATACCACTGGATGTGTGTCTTCATGTCACCGGGTGATGGTTAGAACATACCACTAGATGTGTGTCTTCATGTCACCAGGCAGTGATTAAAACATGTCACTGGATTCGCTCCTATTCAGCCACAAGAGCATTAATGAGGTCGGGGCACTGATGTCGGGCAAGAAAATCTGGCTTGCAGTCAGCATTTCAATTCATCCCGAAGGTGTTATATGGGGTTAAGGTTAAGGTCAGGGCTCTGTGCAGGCCAGTCAAGTTCTTCCATACCAACCTCGGCAAACCATGTCTTTATAGACCTCGCTTTGTGCACGGGAGCATTGTCATGCTGAAACAAAAAAGGGCTTTCCCGAAATTGTTGCCACAAGGTTGGAAGCACACAATTCTCTAGAATGTCATTGTATGCTGTAGCATTAAGATTTCCCTTCACTGAAACTAACAAGCCTAGCCCAAACCATGAGAAACAGCCCCAGACCACTACTCCTCTTTCACAAAACTTTACAGTTGGCACTATGCGTTCAGTCAGGTAACGTTCTCCTGGCATCTGCCAGACCCAGATTCGTCAGTCAGACTGCCAGATAGAGAATCGTGATTTAACACTCCAAAGAACGCGTTTTTACTGCTCCAGAGTCCAATAGTGGTGTGTTTTACAACACTCCAGCCGATGCTTGGCGTCGCGTATGGTGATCTTAGGCTTGTGTGCAGCTTCTCGGCCATGGGAACCCATTTCATGAAGCTCCCGACGAGCAGTTGTTGTACTGATGTTGCTTTCAGAGGCAACTTGGAACTCGATAGTGAGTGTTGCAACTGTAGACAGACAATTTTTTACGCGCTTCAGCACTCGACGGTCCTTTTTATAAGTTTGTGTGACCTACCGCTTCGTGGCTGAGCTGTTGTTGCTCCTAGACGTTTCCACTTCACAATAACTGCACTTACAGGTGATCGGGACAGCTTTAGCAAGGCAGACATTTGACAAACTGATTTGTTGGAAAGATAGCATCCTATGACAGTGCCACATTGAAAGTCACTGAGCTCTTCAGTATGACCAATTCTACTGCCAATGTTTGTCTGTGGAGATTGCATGGCTGTATGCTTGATTTTATGCACCTGTTAACAATGGGTGCGGCTGAAATAGCCAAACCCACTAATTAGAAGGGGTGTCCACATAATTTGGCCATGTAATGTATATATATACTTCTAATAAGGTATAGCAATTGATTAAAATTTTCACTGGTCAAACATGACTAGTTGCAGTAAGTAAGCAGTTGAGTGACCAGGGGTCAAGAAAATGATAACTAGTAAATTAGAATAAGTTTTCTGTATTGTAATTAGATGCAATTTAAATATATTATATTGACAATAAAGTAGGTTAATGAAACTATTATGTCAAAAAAAAGATGCTAAAAACTACAAGAAATCGATACAAAAACGTTGATCCACAAAATTCACTGTATGGTATGGAAAAAGAAAAGTTTGTAAGACAATGCACATAAGTAGATATAAATCTTTGGACGTAACTATAATATTAACGTGACATATATACAAATCAATGTGTTCGATTAAACAAGGGCTTAAAGCAGCATTTTCCGAACCAACAATATTATCGTTCGTGTATACTAACTAGGCTTAGCAACCGTTTTGAGTAACCGATACCTCTATACAAGATTGTATAGTTGATTATTTGTTGGAGATAGAAGATGGTTAAGTAAGAAATAATAATGTTAATTCGTTAGAATAATAATTATTAGCATTAATGAGTAAATAAATGTCCACCGCAGGGAATCGAACACTGATTTTAGCGTTGTAACTCCGAAACCTTACCACTGGCCCACCGGGAGACAATTTTTTTTTATATTAGAAATAATTCACTTACTAAGTCTACTTTGATAATTTCCGGCCACATTTTATGAACTGGTAGAACCTCTTTAAACTGAGATTTTGTCCATCGTTAGGCCTTGCTAAGATCTTGAAATACTTTCAATGGACGAAACTTCACATTCAACTAAGACATGTTAAAAAAAAAACACAAATGTTCACTTGTTTGGACCTTAATTTTGTACATTTTATACTGGATGCTTTTAAAGAAAACTTTGTTAAAATTCTATTTCATCATGCATACAAAATATCCAATATTTGTAAAGCATTCGCAAAATAAGGCCGGAAACACTGCACAACAAAGTTTTTGCTTTTTGAACTCTGTTGGGTGTTCTTTATAGATTTGTGGCTGCTAATAACGAAAATCACATCCAAATTTGCCCATCACGTATCGTTAAATCGAAATCTTCAGTTTCACCAGGACATTGCTACAATGGAAAAACGATATCAGGGCAACTGGAATCCGTCAATGCTTGCTGACTACTGTTGGACACTGCAACCTGATGCACCGGACATTGAATACAAACGAAAATCAGAAGCAAAACACTTTTAATTATGTTAAACTTAATAGTGTATTACAAACATAAACTCAATTAAATACGTTATTGCCGGTAAACAGTTAACTGTCTGTTTCTCAGAGTTCCTACGTGATGATGCAAAACCAAAACTATATTTGTGCATACCCACCAGGTACCTGTCACAATAAGCAAAATCTTTTCAAAAAATTGTTGTGCAGTGAATTTAATGAAGTAAGCTTAGCATATAAACTACTTCTAATGTTATAAAAGTAATTCGTCTTCTTAAAATAATTGGTTTTTTTCATTGGTTCTTTAAAATACTGGAGTAAGACCTCATTTTTATTTTTCGGAGCACTATGTGTTTTTGTTTATTAAGGTTTTTGTATTGAACACTCTGGTGTCAAAAATATTAAAAATGAAATAGCTAAAAAAATTCTACGGCATGTACATACAGTGCCAGTTACACTTTACTGAGTTTATTTTTTTAGAAATTTTCGTTCAAGCTATACATTAAGAACTTTAATTTTTAACCGGGCGCACTAAATGTAAGACAGCTAGGAAAAAGCACCACCACCAACAGTTTTCTGGAGACAGCCAAGTAAACTTATGTATTAATAATTAAGTACAATCAACTTATAATAGTTATGTATGGAATCCTGGTAAAATCTAAACTAAATCACCTGGTGGCAACTAAGTAAACTTATCTATTGATGATTAAATACCATCAACTGGTAATAGCTGTGTGTGAAATAATGGTAATATTTAAAATAAATTGCCTGTTCATGGATAATTAAATTTATCTAATGATGGTTAAATAGCTATGCATAGAGTATTGATAATATTTAAACTAAACCACCTGGTGGCAGTTAAGTGACTTTCCCATGCTGCTGGCTAACTGTAGGCTTTCTGTGCTATCTACAAAAACAAAACATCTGCAATGATTTTACAGAACCAGATGAAACATAATCAGCAGCCAATAATTTAAATATTATCAAGAAATAAATTAATATACAACAACGTTGTGGTATAACATGTAGTTGTCTCACTACAATTAAACAGAATCACCTGAGCATCATTAAATAGCTAAAGGACTACCAGTCACTATTAAGTACGTTGTCCTGTGGTTACAAGTTTAAGTCAGGGATTAATTATCAGGGGTTGATTGTTATTGATTACGAAGTTACATATGAAGTATATCTGCTCTAACCATAGAGGTCCTCTTGGTTGACAATTAAGCAGCATTTGGCAACAATACAGTAAGTTGTTTTGGTTAAGATTTAAGAAAAATCACTTCGTGATATAAAACTGGTATATCGTGTAGCTTTCTAATACCTCTATAAACTTGCAAGGGAAAGTGTTTGTTTTTGTGTCAAGAAAGAGAATACAAAAAAACAAAACAAAAGTGACTTGAAAAGGTGACCACTTGTTCCCACATATGTCTAATTCGATTTACAGTTTTATAACTCTTTGTGTAATTAACAGTTGGATTCAAGGGGATCCCTCTCACAGTGGTACATCGGTAAATATATGCTAAAATCCGGGTTTCGATTTCCACGGTAGATACGGCAAGTAATCCATTCTGGTTTTGCTCTAAAACACAAATAAATCTGGGTGATCTCGAAATAGTCAACTCCGTACAGGCTCAAATCAGTCAAAAATATAATACGGTCACATTTGGCTTTATCTTCAAGCAAAGCTACACGAGAGTTATCTACGTTAGCCGTCCCCAGTTTAGCAGTGTAAAACTAGAGGGACGGCAGCCACTCATCACCGCTAATTCTTGAGGTACTCTTTTACCAACAAAGAGTGGGATTGACCGTCACTCTATAACGCCCCCACGGCTAAAATGGCGAGCATATTCGAAGACAGGAATTCGAGCCCGCGATTCGCATATCGCTAGTCGAACGTTCAGTCCAAGTCAGTCCTTGAGGTCCTAAAAGAGTTGGCACACAAGGTGGTGTCGACTACTGCCTTCAACCTAATCTATTAGTTCAAAATTTAGAATGTCTATACGAAGGTAGCTTTTATGTAGCTATGGGAGAAATTTTGAAAGAAACAAAAACATTTACGTTTAAAAGCTTGCTAATTATTTCTGCGTCATACGTTATCCGAAGTTCTAAGAGGAATGAACGCGCTTCATTAAATGTTTACGCCAAGATATTATTTGTTCCTCGCTCTCTTTCGTTTTTCACAAAATATCAGCAAGGGTTTATTGAGAGAGAGTTAATAATACGTTACCGACCTGCAAAATTAAGGTGTTCACACTTGAATTACGACAGCTATTAATAATTGCCTTGAATTCCGTTAGGGGAAGCCACGTAGTTTCTTCTAAAAATAAATTTAAAGCCAACAGGACTACCAGGTAACGTTTCCAAAAATAAGTGGACTTACCATTCTAAAACCATGTAATTATTCAAGTCATTTTTTTTTCATTGATTAAAAAATAAAATTATCAATGGTTATGGTTTTAACCGTAAATTTCTACAAACATTTCTGAACTAAATTTGAACGTTATTAGAGAAATGAACAAGCTAGACCTGATAGTAATAGGCCTCGTATGGCCAGGTGGTTAAGGCACTCGACTCACCGTCTGAGGGTCGTGGATTCGAATTCCCGTCACACCAAACATGCTCGCCCTTTCAGCCATGGGTAGTGTTATAATGTGACGGTCAATCCCACTATTCGTTGGTAAAAGAGTAGCCCAAGAGTTGGCGATGGTTGGTGATGACTATTTGCCTCCCCTCTAGTCTTACGCTGCTAAATTAGGGACGATTAGCGCAAATAGCCCTCAAGTAGCTTTGCGCGAAATTCAAAACAAATACAAATGATAGTAATAACAATAAAAATAAATCGGTGGCGATAAAGAGAACGTGTGGGCTGCCCGGTATTGATTAGGATTCAAACAAGGGTTAAGAAAAAGAAGGAAAGAAAGAAAAACGATAAAACGTAGAATGTTGAAATGATCGATTTTGTCTAGATTTACAACAGCTTTGGATGTTTTAATCTTTGTTTATTTGTTGTTGTTTTTTTTCAACCAGTAATGAAGAGCAAATAGCTTGCTCATGAAACTATAATGAGTTGTCAACGTAGAAAGGTTTCTCCTATTCCAAGTTTATCCTTCTCAGCTGCTCCTTAGCGCGATCCTTCAACGTCACGTGACCCATTCTATTCATTGTTCAACTCGTACATATAAAAGTATAAACAGATATGTTGTGTAGTTTGAAAACAAAATTGTGAAAATTTCAAATCAGGTAGAACTGATGCATAAACTTTGTATTCGTTTGCTTTTATACACGTTTAACCTAGCGTATAATTCAGTGAAATTATCGGTGTACGGACATACTTTGAATACATGTGGATAAACCAATACTTGTAACAGAATAACCTCAAACCGTTTTCTTGGACAGAAACATAAACTATAATATTTTCAATGGATATCTTTCTTTTGTCAACAATGCCTCCTTACGTTATCAACTCATAGGAGCATGATCTGTCGATATATTGATGAGACACATAGTGGGAGGAGATTCCGAGACCGAAGTCTCCAATCAATTCTATCTGGTTCCACTAAGTCAGAATGGAGGAATAAGGGAAACTCTTCTTAAACAGTACTAAACCGTTCTGGATGCAGAGGTGAAATTATTCTTAGAATGTTGAACGTTTGATAGTTTTTTAAAGTGTTTTTTCCAAATATTAAACGAAGATATTTTTTTCCGTTTCAGCGTTTATCTTACTTTAGTTCTTCTCAGAAAGTTATGATAAATGACTCTGAAAAAGCAAGGATTATATATATGTAACAGATGAAAGAACCACATATGAATACTATCAGTAATTTACAACAAGTAATGTTCGACATTGTAAATTTTTATGGTCATTTGTGCATATAAATATACAAATGACAACGCACCCGCATTTTTTCCTCTCCTTACGCATTCAGTTGCATTATAAAGCGTAACTACACTATTCATTGGCTCAATTTCATCTATGGAAAATTATAATTGACTTCCAAGCAATAACTCACTTGAAGAATTTTCTTCAAAAATTCCAAAAAACGTTTGAATTTTATATTATTGTTAGGCCTGGCATGGCCAGGTGGCTAAGGCACTTGGTTCGTAATCTGGGGGTCGTGGGTTCGAATTCTCGTCACACTAAATACACTCGCCCTTTCAGCCGTGAGGGCATCATAATATTACGATCAATCCCACTATTCGTTGGTAAAAGAAAAGTCCAGTAGTTAGCTGTGGGTAGTGATGACGAGTTGCCTTTCCTCTAGCCTTACACTGCTAAATTAAGGACGGCTAGCGCAGATAGTCCTCGAGTAGCTTTGCGCAAAACTCAAAAACCAAACCATATTATACCTAAAAAATTATATATTTTCTAGAATAAAAATACGACATTTCAAAAATACATTGACACATAATAAGACGTCGTATGCCACGGACATGTCAAATCAATCTACTGGAATTTCCATGTTACGAATTTGCAAATAAGCCACATTTTTCAGAAGTGTTGTGAAAAACGAAAACTAATATGACAAGCATGGAGTTCAACTGGTAACCTTTTGTGTAATACCATTGTTGATTTATAAATCATTGAAGACACAGAGACAAGATTGGCTATATCCGCTGATACAAATTATACTATTTCAAACATACCTTCAAATTCCTAGCCCATAAGATCATAGTACTTGATCAAAAGAAAAATAGAATTATTTACAAAACACACACAAAAAGAGATGATAAACACAACGTTCCAGAATAAAAGTTAAAACGATGAGGAAATTGTAAACATCCACCTGAAGAAAATGTTCTATATCACTAGACTAGATCTTTATGAGTTTATCATTTAGTAAAAACTTGAAGACAATGTTCTATATAACTAGCATAGATCTTTATAAGTTTATCATTTACTAACAATTTGAAGACAATATTCTATATCACTGACATAGAACTTTATAAGTTTATCATTTAGTAACAATTTGAAGACAATGTTCTATATCACTAACCTATATTTTTATAAGTTTATTATATAGTAACAATTTGAAGACAATGTTCCATATCACTAGCCTAGATCTCTATAAGTTTATCATTTTGTATCAACTTGAAGACAATGTTCTATGCCTTTAGCCTAGATCTTTATGATTTTATCATTTAGTGACAACTTGAAAACAAAGTTCTATATCACTAGCCGATATCTTTATAAATTTATCATTTAGTAACAATTTGAAAACAATGTTCTATATCACCAGCGTAAATCTTTATAAGTTGATCATTTAGTAACAATTTGTAGACAATGTTCATCATCTTTAAGCTAGATCTTTATTAGTTTATCACTTGGAAATAATTTGAAAACAATGTTCTATATCCCTAGCCTAGATCTTTATGAGTTTTAACATTTAGTCACAACTTGAAAATAATGTTCCATATCACTAGATTATATCTGTATAAGTTTATCATTTAGTAACAATTTGAAGACAATATTCTATATCACTGACCTTGAACTTTATAATTAAATCATTTAGTAATAATTTGATGACAATGTTCCATATCACAGGCCTAGATTTTTATTAGTTTATCACTTGGAAATAATTCGAAAACAATGTTCTATATCACTAGGCTAGATCTTTATATGTTTATTATTTACTAACAACTTGAAGACAATGTTCTATATCACTAGCCCACACCTTTATAAGTTTATCATTTAGTAACAATTTGAATACAATGTTCTATATCACGAGCCTCAATCTTTATAAGTTGATCATTGAGTAACAACCTGAACACAATGTTCTAAATCACAAGCCTAGATCTTGATGAGTTTATTATTTTGTTATGATTTCAAGACAATGTTCTATATCACAAGTCTAGATCTTTATAGGTTTCTCATTTAGTCATAACTTGAAAATAATGTTCCATATCACTAGATTATATCTTTATACGTTTATCATTTAGTAACAACTGGAAGACAATATTCTATATCACTGACCTTGAACTTTATAAGTTTATCATTTAGTAACAATTTGAAGACAATGTTCCATATCACAGGCCTAGATTTTTATAAGTTTAAACATTTACTTAAACTTTGAAAACAATGTTCTATATCACGAACCTAGATCTCTATAAGTTTATCATTTAGTATCAACTTGAAGACAATGTTCTATATCACTAGCCTAAAGCTTGATGAGTTTATCATTTTGTAATAATTTGAAGACAATGTTCTATATCACTAGTCAAAATCTTTATAAGTTTTCACTTAGTCACAACTTGAAAACAATATTCTATATCAATAGCCTATATCTTTAAAAGTTTATCATTTAGTAACAATTTGAAAAGAATGTTCCATATCACTAGCCTAGATTTCTGTAAGTTTATCATTTAGTATCAACTAACACTCAATGTTCTATTTCACTAGACTAGATCTTAATAAGTTTATCATTTAGTAACAATATGAAGTCAGTTTACGATATCACTAAAGTAGAACATTATAAGTTTTTAATTTAGTAATAATTTGATGACAATGTTCTATATCACTAGCCTAGATCTTTATAAGTTTATCATTTAGTAACAACTTGAAGACAATGTTCTATATTACTAGCCTAGATCTTTATAAGTTTACAATTAAGTAACAATTTGAAATCAATGTTTTATATCACCAGCCTAAATCTTTATAAGTTGATCATTTAGTAACAATTTGTAGACAATGTTCATCATCTTTAAGCTAGATCTTTATTAGTTTATCACTTTGAAATAATTTGAAAACAATGTTCTATATCCCTAGCCTAGATCTATATCAGTTTTATCATTTAGTCACAACTTGAAAATAATGTTCCATATCACTAGACTATATCTTTAAAAGTTTATTATTTAGTAACAATTTGAAAACAATGTTCCATATCACTAGCCTAGATTACTATAAGTTTATCATTTAGTATCAACTTAAACTCAATGTTCTATTTCACTAGACTAGATCTTCATGAGTTTATCATTTATTAACAACATGAAGTCAATGTTCTATTTCAATAGACTAGATCTTGATGAGTTAATCATTTTGTAAGAATTTGAAGACAGTGTTCTATATCACTATTCAAAATCTTTATGAGTTTATCATTTAGCAACAATTTGAAGAAAATGTTCTATATCACTGCCTAAATCTTTTTGAGTTTATGATTTAGTAACAATTTCAAGACAATGTTCTATATCACTAGCCTAGATCTTTATGAGTTTTATCATTTAGTCACAACTTGAAAATAATGTTCCATATCACTAGACTATATCTTTATAAGATTATCATTTAGTAACAATTTGTAGACAATGTTCTATATCACTAGCCTAGATTTTTATAAGTTTATCATTTTGTAGCAACTTGAAGACAATGTTCTATATCACTACCCTAAATCTTGATGAGTTTATCATTTTGTAATAATTTGAAAACAATGTTCTATATCAGTAGTCAAAATCTTTATAAGTTTATCATTTAGCAACAATTTGAAGACAATGTTCTATATCACTAGCTTAGATCTTTATAAGTTTATCATTTAGTAACAATTTAAAGGCAATGTTCTAAATCACTAGCCTAGATCTTTATTAGTTTGCACTTGGAAATAATTTGAAAACAATGTTCTATATCACGAGCCTAGATCTCTATAAGTTTATCATTTTGTAGCAACTTGAAGACAATGTTCTATATCACTACCCTAAATCTTGATGAGTTTATCATTTTGTAATAATTTGAAAACAATGTTCTATATCAGTAGTCAAAATCTTTATAAGATTATCATTTAGCAACAATTTGAAGACAATGTTCTATATCACTAGCTTAGATCTTTATAAGTTTATCATTTAGTAACAATTTAAAGGCAATGTTCTAAATCACTAGCCTGGATCTTTATTAGTTTTGCACTTGGAAATAATTTGAAAACAATGTTCTATATCACGAGCCTAGATCTCTATAAGTTTATCATTTTGTAGCAACTTGAAGACAATGTTCTATATCACTAGCCTAAATCTTGATGAGTTTATCATTTTGTAATAATTTGAAGACAATGTTCTATATCACTAGTCAAAATCTTTATAAGTTTATCATTTAGTAACAACTTGAAGACAGTGTTCTATATCACGAGCCTAGATCTTAATAAGTTTATTATTAAGTAACAATATGAAGACAGTTTACGATATCATTAAAGTAGAACATTATAAATTTTTAATTTAGTAACAAATTCATGACAATGTTCTATATCACTAGCCTAGATCTTTATAAGTTTATCATTTACTAACAACTTGAAGACAATGTTCTATATCACTAGCCTAGATCTTTATAATTTTTTCATTTAGTAACAATTTTAAGGCAATGTTCTAAATCACTAGCCTAGATCTTTATTAGTTTTGCGCTTGGAAATAATTTGAAAACAATGTTCTATATCAATAGCCTACACCTTTATACGTTTATTATTTAGTAACAATTTGAATACAATGTTCTATATCACGAGCTTGAATCTTTATAAGTTGATCATTGAGTAACAACCTGAAGACAATGTTCTAAATCACTAGCCTAGATCTTGATGAGTTTATTATTTTGTAATGATTTCAAGACATTGTTCTATATCACAAGTCTAGATCTTTATAGGTTTCTCATTTAGTAAAAACGTGAAAAGAATGTTCCATATCACTAACTTAGATCATTATAAGTTTATCATTTAGAAAAAACTTGAAGACAATGTTCAATATCACTAGCCTATATCTTTATAAGTTAATCATTTAGTATAACGTAAAGACAATTTTCTATATCACTAGCCTACATCTTTATAAATTTATCATTTAGTAACAATTTAAAAACAAAGTTCTATATCAATAGCCTACATCATTAAAAAATTTTTCATTTAGTAACAATTAAAAGTCATTGTTCTATACCACTAGCATAGATCGTTTCGAATTTATCATTTGGTTACAAATTGAAGAGAACGTTCTATATCACTAGTCTATATCTTTATAAGTTTATCACTTAGTAACAATTTGAAGACAATGTTCTATATCACTAGCCTACATCTTTATGAGTTTTATCATTTAGTCACAACTTGAAAATAATGTTCCATATCACTAGACTATATCTTTATAAGTTTATCATTTAGTAACAACTGAAAGACAATATTCTATATCACTGACCTTGAACTTTATAAGTTTATCATATGGTAAAAATTTGAAAACAATGTTCCATATCTCTATCCTAGATCTCTATATATTTACCATTTAGTATCAACTTGAAGACAATGTTCTATATCACTAGCCAATATCTTTATAAATTTATCATTTAGTAACTATTTGAAGACAATATTCTACATCACTGACCTAGAACTTTATAAGTTTATGGTTTAGTAACAATTTGAAGACAATGTTCTATATAATTAGCCTAGATCTTTATAAGTTTTTCATTTAGTAACAACTTTAAGACAATGTTCTATATCAATAGCCTTAATCTTTACAAGTTTTTCATTTAGTGACAACTTGAAGACACTTTTCTATATCGCTCGCCTAGATATTGATAGGTTTATCATTTAGTAACAACATGAAGACAATATTCTTTGCCACTAGCCTAGATCTGTTTGAGTTTACCATTTAGCAACAATTTGAATACAATGTTCTATATCACTAGACTAGATCTTTACAAGTTTATCATTTAGTAACAACTTGAAGACAATGTTCTATATCACTAGCCAATATCTTTATAAATTTATCATTTAGTAACTATTTGAAGACAATATTCTATATCACTAGCTTAAATCTTTATAAGATTATCATTTAGCAAGAATTTGAAGACAATATACTATATCGCTGACCTAGAAATTTATAAGTTTATCGTTTAGTAACAATTTGAAGACAATGTTCTATATCACTAGTCTAGATCTTTATAAGTTTATCATTTAGTAAATATTTGAAGACAATGTTCTATATCACTAGACTAGATCTTTACAAGTTTATCATTTAGAAACAACGTGAATACAATGGTCTATATTACTAGCCTAGATCTTTATAAGTTTATCATTTAGTAACAACTTGAAGACAATGTTCTATATCACTGGCCTAGGATTTTACAAGTTTATCATTTAGTAACAACTTGAAGACACATTTCTTTATCGCTCGAATATATACTGATAAGTTTATAATTTGGTAAAAACTTGAAAACATTGTTCTATATCACTAGACTTTATCTTTATAAGTTTCTCATTTACTAGCAATTTGAAGTCCATGTTCTATACCACTAGCTCAATCTTTATAAGTTTATCATTTAGTAAATATTTGAAGACAATGTACTATATCACTAAACTATATCTTTATAAGTTTATCATTTAGTAACAATTTGAAGACAATGTTTTATATCTTTAGCCTAGATCTGTTTCAGTTTATCATTTAGCAACAACTTGACGACAATGTTCTCTATCACTAGCCTTGATCATAACAAGTTCATCATTTTGTAACAACTTCTAGACACTTTTCTATATCGCTCGCCTAGATATTGATAAGTTTATAATTTAGTAACAACTTGAAGACAATTTTCTATATCACTAGTTTCGATCTTTACAAGTTTATCATTTAGTAACAACTCGAAGACAATGTTCTATATCTCTAGGCTAGATCTTGATAAGTTTCTCATTTAGTAACAACTTGAAGTCAATATTCTATATCACCAGTCTAGATCTCTATAAGTTTATCATTTAGTTACAACTTGAAGACAATGTTCTATACCACTAGCCTAGATCTGTTTGAGTTTATCATTTAGCAACAATTTGAATACAATGTTCTATATCAATAGCCTAGATCTCTACAAATTTATCATTTAGTAACAACTTGAAGACAATGGTCTATATTACTTGCATAGATCTTTATAAATTTATCATTTAGTAACAACTTCAAGACAATGGTCTATATTACTTGCCTAGATCTTTATAAGTTTATCATTTAGTAACAAAATGAAGACAATGTTCTACATAACTAATTTCGATCTTTACAAGTTTATCATTTAGTAACAACATGAAGACAATATTCTATGCCACTAGCCTACATTTGTTTGAGTTTATCATTTAGCAACAATTTGAAAACAATGTTCTATATCACTCACCTAGAACATTATAAGTTTATAATTTAGTAACAAATTGAAGAAAATGTTCTATATCACTAGCCTTGATCTTTACAAATTTATCATTTAGTAACAACTTGGAGACAATGTTCTATATCGCTAGTTTCGATCTTTACAAATTTATCATTAAGTAACAACTTGAAGACAATCTCCTATATCACTAGTCTAGATCTCTATAAGTTTATCATATACTAACCACTTGAAGACAATGCTCTGTATCCCAAGCCTACACCTTTATAAGTTTCTCATTTAATAACAATTTGAGAACAATGTTCTATATCACTAGCCTAGATATTTACAAGTTTATCATTTAGTAATAACTTGAAGACAATGTTCTATATCACTAGACATTATCTTTATAAATTTATCATTTAGTAACTATTTGAAGACAATATTCTATATCACTCACCTAGAACTTTATAAGTTAATAATTTAGTAACAAATTGAAGAAAATGTTCTATACCACTAGCTCAATCTTTCTAAGTTTATCAGTTAGTAACAATTTGAAGACAATGTACTATATCACTAAACTATATCTTTATAAGTTTATCATTTAGTAAAAATTGAAGAAAATGTTTAATATCACTAGCCTATATCTTTATAAGTTTATCATTTATTAACAACTTGAAGACAATGTTTTATACCTTTAGCCTAGATCTGTTTCAGTTTATCATTTAGCAACAACTTGAAGACAATGTTCTATATCACTAGCATTGATCATAACAAATTCATCTTTAAGAAACAACTTGAAGACACTTTTCTATATTCTCGCCTAGATATTGATAAGTTTATAATTTAGTAACAACTTGTTCTATATCTCTAGCCTAGATCTTTAGAAGTAAGTTTCTGATTTAGTAACAACTTGAAGACAAATTTCTATATCACTAGTCTAGATCTTTATAAGTTTATAATTTATTAACAACTTGAAGACAATGTTCTATATCACTAGCCTACACCTTTATAAATTTATCATTTTGTAACAATTTCAAAACAATGTTCTATATCACTAGACTAGATCTTTAACAGTTTATCACTTAGTTACTTCTTGAAGACAATGTTCTATGTCTCTAGCCTAGATCTTTCCAAAAATATAATTTAGTAACAACTTGAAGACGATGTTCTATATCACTAGCCTTGATCTCTATAAGTTTATAATTTAGTGACAATTTGAAAACAATGTTCTATATCACTAGCCCAGATCTTTATAAGTTTATCATTTAGTAATAATTTGAAGACAATGTTCAATATCACTGCCTAGATATTTACAATTTTATCATTTAGTAACAACATGAAGACAATATTCTATGTCACTAGCCTAGATCTTTCCAAAAATATAATTTAGTAACAACTTGAAGACAATGTTCTATATCACTATTTCGATCTTTACAAATTTATCATTTAGTAACAACTTGAAGACACTTTTCTATATCGCTTCTCTAGATATTGATAAGTTTATCATTCAGTAACAATTTGAAAACAATGTTCTATATCACTAGCCTAGATCTTTACAAGTTTATCATTTAGTAACAACTTGAAGACAATATTCTCTTTCACTAATCTAGTACTTTATAAGTTTATCGTTTAGTAACAATTTGAAGACAATGTTCTATATCTCTAGCCTTAATCTTTACAAGTTTTTGATTTAGTAACAACTTGAAGACACATTTTTATATCGCTCGAATAGATATTGATAAGTTTATAATTTAATAACAACTTGAAAACATTCTCCTATATCACTAGCCTAGATCTTTACAAGTTTATCGTTTATTATCAACTTGAAGACAATGTTTTATACCTTTAGCCTAGATCTGTTTCAGTTTATCATTTAGCAACAACTTGAAGACAATGTTCTATATCACTAGCCTTCATCATAACAAGTTCATCATTTAGTAACAATTTGAAAACAATATTCTATATCGCTCGCCTAGATCTTTACAAATTTATCATTTAGTAACAAATTGAAGACAATGTTCTATATCACTAGCCAATATCTTTATAAATTTATCATTTAGTATCTATTTGAAGACAATATTCTATATCACTGACCTAGAACTTTATAAGTTTCTCATTTAGTAACAATTTGAAAACAATGTTCTATATCACTAGCCTGGATCTTTACAAGTTTATAATTTAGTAATAAATTGAAGAAAATGTTCTATATCACTAGCCTAGATCTTTACAAATTTATCATTTAGTAACAACTTGAAGACAATGTTCTATATCGCTATTTCGATCTTTACAAATTTATCATTTAGTAACAACTTGAAGACCCTTTTCTATATCGCTCGCCTAGATATTGATAAGTTTATAATTTAGTAACAACTTGAAGACGATGTTCTATATCTCTAGCCGAGATCTTTACAAGTTTCTCATTTAGTAACAACTTGAAGACAATGTTCTATATCACTAGTCTAGATCTTTATAAGGTAATCATTTAGTAACAATTTGAAAACAATATTCTATATCACTAGCTTAGATCTTTACAAGTTTATCATTTAGAAACAACTTGAAGACAATGTTCTGTATCACTAGCCAATATCTTTATAAATTTATCATTTAGTAACTATTTGAAGACAATATTCTATATCACTGACCTAGAACTTTATAAATTTATCGTTTAATAACAATTTGAAGACAATGTTCTATATCACTAGTTTCGATCTTTACAAATTTATCATTTTGTAACAACTTGAAGACACTTTTCTATATCGCTCGCCAATATATTGATAACTTTATAATTTAGTAACAACTTGAAGACAATGTTCTATATCGCTCGCCGAGATATTGATAAGTTTATAATTTAGTAACAATTTGAAGACGATGTTCTATATCTCTAGACTAGATCTTTACAAGTTTATCATTTAGTAACAACTTGAAGACAATGTTCTATATCACTAGCCAATATCTTTATAAATTTATCGTTTAATAATAATTTGAAGACAAGGTTCTATATCACTAGTTTCGATCTTTACAAATTTATCATTTAGTAACAACTTGAAGACAATTTTCTATATCGCTCGCCTATATATTGATAACTTTATAATTTAGTAACAACTTGAAGACAATGTTCTATATCGCTCGCCTAGATATTGATAAGTTTATAATTTAGTAACAACTTGAAGACGATATTCTATATCACTAGCCTAGATCTTTACAACTTTATCATTTAGAAACAACTTGAAGACAATGTTCTATATCACTAGCCAATATCTTTATAAATTTATCATTTAGTAACTATTTGAAGACAATATTCTATATCACTGACCTAGAAATTTATAAGTTTATCGTTTAGTAACAACTTAAACACAATGTTCTATATCACTAGTCTAGATCTTTATCAGTTTATCATTTAGTAACAACTTGAAGACAATGTTCTATATCTCTAGCCTAGATCTTTACAAGTTTCTCATTTAGTAACTATTTGAAGACAATATTCTATATTATATACCTAGAACTTTATAAGTTAATCATTTAGAAAGAATTTGAAGACAATATTCTATATCACTGACCTAGAAATTTATAAATTTATCGTTTAATAACAATTTGAAGAAAATGTTCTATATCACTAGTTTCGATCTTTACAAATTTATCATTTAGTAACAACTTGAAGACACTTTTCTATATCGCTCGCCTTTGTATTGATAACTTTATAATTTAGTAACAACTTGAAGACAATGTTCTATATCGCTCGTTTAGATATTGATAAGTTTATAATTTAGTAACAACTTGAAGACGATGTTCTATATCACTAGACATTATTTTTATAAATTTATCATTTAGTAACTATTTGAAGACAATATTCTATATCTCTCACTTAGAACTTTATAAGTTTATCATTTAGTAACAAATTGAAGAAAATGTTCTATATCGCTAGCCTAGATCTTTACAAATTTATCATTTAGTAACAACTTGAACACAATGTTCTATATCTCTAGCCTAGATCTTTACAAGTTTCTCATTTAGTAACAACTTGAAGACAATCTTCTATATCACTAGTCTATATCTTTATAAGTTTATCATTTACTAACAACTTGAAGACAATGTTCTATATCACTAGCCTAGATCTTTACAAGTTTATAGTTTAGTAACAAATTGAAGAAAATGTTCTATATCACTAGCCTAGATCTTTACAAATTTATCATTTAGTAACAACTTGAAGACAATGTTCTATATCACTAGTTTTGATCTTTACAAATTTATCATTTAGTAACAACTTGAAGACACTTTTCTATATCGCTCGCCTATATATTGATAAGTTTATAATTTAGTAACAACTTGAAGACAATGTTCTATATCGCTCGCCTAGATATTGATAAGTTTATAATTTAGTAACAACTTGAAGACAATGTTCTATATCTCTAGCCTAGATCTTTACAAGTTTCTCATTTAGTAACAACTTAAAGACAATCTTCTATATCACTAGCCTACACCTTTATAAGTTTATCATTTAGTAACAATTTGAAAACAATGTTCTATATCACTAGCCTAGATCTTTCCAAGTTTATCATTTAGTAAAAACTTGAAGACAATGTTCCATATCACTAGCCTAGATCTTTATAAGTTTAAACATTTAGTTAAAATTTGAAAACAATCTTCTATATCACTAACCTAGATCATTATGAGTTTATAAATTATTAACATATTGAAAACAATGTTTTATATTATTAGACTAGATCTTCACAAGTTTATCATTTATTATCAACTTGAAAACAATGTTCTATACCACTAGGCTAGATCTGTTTGACTTTATCATTTAGTAACAATTTGAAGACAATGTTCTGTATCACTAGCCTAGATCTTTATAAGTTTATCGTTTAGTAACAACTTGAAGACAACATTCTATGCTACTAGCCTTGATCGGTTTGAGTTTTTCATTTGGTAACAATTTGAAAACAATGTTCTATATTGCTAGCCTAGATCTTTACAAGTTTATCATTTAGTAACAACTTGAAGACAATGTTCTAAATCCCAAGCCTACACCTTTATAAATTTCTCATTTAGTAACAATTTGAAAACAATGTTCTATATCACTAGCCTTGATATTTGTAAGTTTATCATTTAGTAACAATTTAATGACAATGTTTTATATCACTAGCCTAAATCTTTATAATTTTCTCATTTACTAACAACTTGAAGACAATATCGTATATCACTAGCCTAGATCTTTATAATTTTAAACATTTAGTTAAAAGTTGAAAACAATCTTCTATATCACTAACCTAGATTATTATGAGTTTATAAATTAGTAACAAATTTAAGACACTTTTTTATATCGATCGCCTAGATATTGATAAGTTTATAATTTAAACAAGTTGAAGAAAATGTTCTATATCACTAACCTAGATTTATAAAAGTTTATCATTTAGTAACAACTTGAAGACAATATTCTATGCTACTAGCCTAGATCAGTTTAGTTTATCATTTAGTAACAATATGAAAACAATGTTCTATATCACTAGCTTAGATCTTTTAAAGTTTATCATTTAGTAACAACTTGAATACAATGTTCTATATCACTAGCCTACACCTTTATAAGTTTCTCTTTTAGTAACAATTTGAAAAAATGTTCTATATCACTAGCCTAGATCTCTATAATTTATCATTTAGTAACACCTTGAAGACAATTTTCTATATCACTTGCCTAGATCTTTATGATTTTGTCATTTTGTAATAATTTGAAGCCAATGTTCTATATCACTAGCCTAGATCTTTATAAGTTTATCATTTAGTAACAACTTGAAGACAATGTTTTATATCACTAGCTACACCTTTATAAGTTTATCAATTTGAAAACAATGTTCTATATCACTAGCTCAGATCTCTATACGTTTATCATTTAATATCAACTTGAAAACAATGTTCTATATTACTAGCTTAGATCTTCACAATTTTATCATTTAGTAACAACTTGAAGACAATGTTCTATATCACTAGCCCAGTTCTGTTTGAGTTTTTCATTTAGTAACAATTTGAAGACAATGTTCTATATCACTAGCCTAGATCTTGATGAGTTTATCATTTTGTAATAATTTGAAGACAATGTTCTATATCACTAGCCTAGATCTTTATAAGTTTATCAATTTGAAAACAATGTTCTATATCACTACCCTAGATCTTTACAAGTTTATCATTTTGTAACAACTTGAAGACACTTTTCTATATCACTCGCCTAGATATTGATAAGTTTTTAATTTAGTAACAAGTTGAAGAAAATGTTCTATATCACTAGCCTAGATCTTTACAAGTTTATAATTTAGTAATAAATTGAAGAAAATGTTCTATATCACTAGCCTAGATCTTTACAAATTTATCATTTAGTAACAACTTGAAGACAATGTTCTATATCGCTATTTCGATCTTTACAAATTTATCATTTAGTAACAACTTGAAGACCCTTTTCTATATCGCTCGCCTAGATATTGATAAGTTTATAATTTAGTAACAACTTGAAGACGATGTTCTATATCTCTAGCCGAGATCTTTACAAGTTTCTCATTTAGTAACAACTTGAAGACAATGTTCTATATCACTAGTCTAGATCTTTATAAGGTAATCATTTAGTAACAATTTGAAAACAATATTCTATATCACTAGCTTAGATCTTTACAAGTTTATCATTTAGAAACAACTTGAAGACAATGTTCTGTATCACTAGCCAATATCTTTATAAATTTATCATTTAGTAACTATTTGAAGACAATATTCTATATCACTGACCTAGAACTTTATAAATTTATCGTTTAATAACAATTTGAAGACAATGTTCTATATCACTAGTTTCGATCTTTACAAATTTATCATTTTGTAACAACTTGAAGACACTTTTCTATATCGCTCGCCAATATATTGATAACTTTATAATTTAGTAACAACTTGAAGACAATGTTCTATATCGCTCGCCGAGATATTGATAAGTTTATAATTTAGTAACAATTTGAAGACGATATTCTATATCTCTAGCCTAGATCTTTAAAAGTTTATCATTTAGTAACAATTTGAAGACAATGTTCTATATCACTAGCCAATATCTTTATAAATTTATCATTTAGTAACTATTTGAAAACAATATTCTATATCACTCACCTAGAACTTTATAAGTTTCTCATTTAGTAACAATTTGAAAAAAATGTTCTATATCACTAGCCTAGATCTTTACAACTTTATCATTTAGAAACAACTTGAAGACAATGTTCTATATCACTAGCCAATATCTTTATAAATTTATCATTTAGTAACTATTTGAAGACAATATTCTATATCACTGACCTAGAAATTTATAAGTTTATCGTTTAGTAACAACTTAAACACAATGTTCTATATCACTAGTCTAGATCTTTATCAGTTTATCATTTAGTAAAACTTGAAGACAATGTTCTATATCTCTAGCCTAGATCTTTACAAGTTTCTCATTTAGCAACTATTTGAAGACAATATTCTATATTATATACCTAGAACTTTATAAGTTAATCATTTAGAAAGAATTTGAAGACAATATTCTATATCACTGACCTAGAAATTTATAAATTTATCGTTTAATAACAATTTGAAGAAAATGTTCTATATCACTAGTTTCGATCTTTACAAATTTATCATTTAGTAACAACTTGAAGACACTTTTCTATATCGCTCGCCTATATATTGATAACTTTATAATTTAGTAACAACTTGAAGACAATGTTCTATATCGCTCGCCTAGATATTGATAAGTTTATAATTTAGTAACAACTTGAAGACGATGTTCTATATCACTAGACATTATTTTTATAAATTTATCATTTAGTAACTATTTGAAGACAATATTCTATATCTCTCACTTAGAACTTTATAAGTTTATCATTTAGTAACAAATTGAAGAAAATGTTCTATATCGCTAGCCTAGATCTTTACAAATTTATCATTTAGTAACAACTTGAACACAATGTTCTATATCACTAGTCTATATCTTTATAAGTTTATCATTTACTAACAACTTGAAGACAATGTTCTATATCACTAGAGAATATCTTTATAAATTTTTCATTTAGTAACTATTTGAAAACAATATTCTATATCACTCACCTAGAACTTTATAAGTTTATAGTTTACTAACAAATTGAAGAAAATGTTCTATATCACTAGCCTAGATCTTTACAAATTTATCATTTAGTAACAACTTGAAGACAATGTTCTATATCACTAGTTTTGATCTTTACAAATTTATCATTTAGTAACAACTTGAAGACACTTTTCTATATCGCTCGCCTATATATTGATAAGTTTATAATTTAGTAACAACTTGAAGACAATGTTCTATATCGCTCGCCTAGATATTGATAAGTTTATAATTTAGTAACAACTTGAAGACGATGTTCTATATCTCTAGCCTAGATCTTCACAAGTTTCTCATTTCGTAACAAGTTAAAGACAATCTTCTATATCACTAGCCAACACCTTTATAAGTTTCTCATTTAGTAACAATTTGAAAACAATGTGCTATTTCACTAGCCTAGATCTTTCCAAGTTTATCATTTAGTAAAAACTTGAAGACAATGTTCTATATCACTAGCCAAGATCTTTATAAATTTATCATTTAGTAACTATTTGAAGACAATATTCTATATCACTGACCTAGAACTTTATAAGTTTTTCGTTTAGTAACAATTTGAAGACAATGTTCAATATCACTAGCCTATATCTTTATAAGTTTATTCTTTAGTAACAATTTGAAAACAATCTTCTATATCACTAACCTAGATCATTATGAGTTTATAAATTATTAACATATTGAAAACAATGTTTTATATTATTAGACTAGATCTTCACAAGTTTATCATTTATTATCAACTTGAAAACAATGTTCTATACCACTAGGCTAGATCTGTTTAACTTTATCATTTAGTAACAATTTGAAGACAATGTTCTGTATCACTAGCCTAGATCTTTATAAGTTTATCGTTTAGTAACAACTTGAAGACAACATTCTATGCTACTAGCCTTGATCGGTTTGAGTTTTTCATTTAGTAACAATTTGAAAACAATGTTCTATATTACTAGCCTAGATCTTTACAAGTTTATCATTTAGTAACAACTTGAAGACAATGTTCTAAATCCCAAGCCTACACCTTTATAAATTTCTCATTTAGTAACAATTTGAAAACAATGTTCTATATCACTAGCCTTGATATTTGTAAGTTTATCATTTAGTAACAATTTAATGACAATGTTTTATATCACTAGCCTAAATCTTTATAATTTTCTCATTTACTAACAACTTGAAGACAATATCGTATATCACTAGCCTAGATCTTTATAATTTTAAACATTTAGTTAAAAGTTGAAAACAATCTTCTATATCACTAACCTAGATTATTATGAGTTTATAAATTAGTAACAAATTGAAGACACGTTTTTATATCGCTCGCCTAGATATTGATAGGTTTATAATTTAGTAACAAGTTGAATAAAATGTTCAATATCACTAGCCTAGATTTATTCCAGTTTATCATTTAGTAACAACTTGAAGACAATATTCTATGCCACTAGCCTAGATCTGTTTGAGTTTATCATTTAGTAACAATTTGAAAACAATGTTCCATATCACTAGCCTAGATCTTTAAGAGTTTAAACATTTATTTAAAATTTGAAAACAATTTTCCATATCACTATCCTAAATCTCTATAAGTTTACCATTTAGTAACAATTTGAAAACAATGTTCTATATCAATAGTCTAGATCTTTATAAATTTATCATTTAGTAACAACTTGAAGACAATGGTCTATATCAATAGCCTAGATCTTTACAAGTTTATCATTTAGAAACAACTTGAAGACACTTTTCTATATAGCTCGCCTGGATATTGATAAGTTTATAATTTAGTAAGAACTTGAAGACAATGTTCTATATCACTAGCCTATATCTTTATAACTTTATCATTTAGTAACAGCTTGAAGACAATGTTCTGTATCACTTGCCTGTATCTTTATAAGTTTTTCATTTAGTAACAATTTGAAAACATTGTTCTATATCAGTAGCCTTGATCTTTACAAGTTTATCATTTAGTGACAACTTGAAGGCAATGTTCTATATCACTAGACTTGATCTTTACAGGTTTATCATTTAGTAACAACTTGAAGACCCTTTTTCATATCGCTCGCCTATATATTGATAAGTTTATAATTTAGTAACAAGTTGAAGAAAATGTTCTATATCACTAGCCTAGATTTATACAAGTTTACCATTTAGTAACAACTTGAAGACAATATTCTATGCTATTAGACTAGATCGGTTTGAATTTATCATTTAGTAACAATTTGAAAACAATGTTTTATATCACTAGCCTAGATCTTTACAAGTTTATCATTTAGTAACAACTTGAAGACACTGTTCTATATCACTAGCCTAGATCTTTATAAGTTTATTATGTAGTAACTATTTCAAGACAATATTCTATATCACAGACCTAGAACTTTAAGTTTATCGTTTATTAACAACTTGAAGTCATTGTTCTATGCCAATAGCCTATATCTATTTGAGTTTATCATTTAACAACAATTTGAATACAATTGTCTATATCAATAACCTAGATCTTTATAAGTTTATCATTTAGTAACAATTTGAAAACAATGTTCCATATCACTAGCTTAGATCTTCATAAATTTAAACATTTAGTTAAAATTTGAAAACAATGTTCCATGTCACTATCCTAGATCTCTATAAGTTTACCATTTAGTAACAATTTGAAGACAATGTTCTATATCACAAGTCTTGATCTTTACAAGTTTATCATTTATTAACAATTTGAAGTCAATGTTTTATGCCAATAGCCTAGATCTATTTGAGTTTATCATTTAACAACAATTTGAATACAATTGTCTATATCAATAGTCTAGATCTTTATGATTTTATCATTTTGTGACAACTTGAAGGCAATGTTCTATATCACTAGCCTAGATCTTTGTAAATTTATCATTTAGTAACAACTTGAAGACACTTTTTTATATCGATCGCCTAGATATTGATAAGTTTATAATTTAAACAAGTTGAAGAAAATGTTCTATATCACTAACCTAGATTTATACAAGTTTATCATTTAGTAACAACTTGAAGACAATATTCTATGCTACTAGCCTAGATCAGTTTAGTTTATCATTTAGTAACAATTTGAAAACAATGTTCTATATCCCTAGCCTATATATTTATATGTTTATCATTTAGTAACAACTTGAAGACAATGTTCTTTATCACTAGCTTAGATCTTTTAAAGTTTATCATTTAGTAACAACTTGAATACAATGTTCTATATCACTAGCCTACACCTTTATAAGTTTCTCTTTTAGTAACAATTTGAAAAAAATGTTCCATATCACTAGCCTAGATCTCTATAATTTATCATTTAGTAACACCTTGAAGACAATTTTCTATATCACTTGCCTAGATCTTTATGATTTTGTCATTTTGTAATAATTTGAAGCCAATGTTCTATATCACTAGCCTAGATCTTTATAAGTTTATCATTTAGTAACAACTTGAAGACAATGTTTTATATCACTAGCTACACCTTTATAAGTTTATCAATTTGAAAACAATGTTCTATATCACTAGCTCAGATCTCTATACGTTTATCATTTAATATCAACTTGAAAACAATGTTCTATATTACTAGCTTAGATCTTCACAATTTTATCATTTAGTAACAACTTGAAGACAATGTTCTATACCACTAGCCCAGTTCTGTTTGAGTTTTTCATTTGGTAACAATTTGAAGACAATGTTCTGTATCACTAGCCTAGATCTTGATGAGTTTATCATTTTGTAATAATTTGAAGCCAATGTTCTACATCACTAGCCTAGATCTTTATAAGTTTATCAATTTGAAAACAATGTTCTATATCACTACCCTAGATCTTTACAAGTTTATCATTTTGTAACAACTTGAAGACACTTTTCTATATCGCTCGCCTAGATATTGATAAGTTTATAATTTCGTAACAAGTTGAAGAAAATGTTCTATATCACTAGCCTAGATCTTTACAAGTTTATAATTTAGTAATAAATTGAAGAAAATGTTCTATATCACTAGCCTAGATCTTTACAAATTTATCATTTAGTAACAACTTGAAGACAATGTTCTATATCGCTATTTCGATCTTTACAAATTTATCATTTAGTAACAACTTGAAGACCCTTTTCTATATCGCTCGCCTAGATATTGATAAGTTTATAATTTAGTAACAACTTGAAGACGATGTTCTATATCTCTTGCCGAGATCTTTACAAGTTTCTCATTTAGTAACAACTTGAAGACAATGTTCTATATCACTAGTCTAGATCTTTATAAGGTAATCATTTAGTAACAATTTGAAAACAATATTCTATATCACTAGCTTAGATCTTTACAAGTTTATCATTTAGAAACAACTTGAAGACAATGTTCTGTATCACTAGCCAATATCTTTATAAATTTATCATTTAGTAACTATTTGAAGACAATATTCTATATCACTGACCTAGAACTTTATAAATTTATCGTTTAATAACTATTTGAAGACAATGTTCTATATCACTAGTTTCGATCTTTACAAATTTATCATTTTGTAACAACTTGAAGACACTTTTCTATATCGCTCGCCTATATATTGATAACTTTATAATTTAGTAACAACTTGAAGACAATGTTCTTTTTCGCTCGCCGAGATATTGATAAGTTTATAATTTAGTAACAATTTGAAGACGATGTTCTATATCTCTAGCCTAGATCTTTACAAGTTTATCATTTAGTAACAACTTGAAGACAATGTTCTATATCACTAGCCAATATCTTTATAAATTTATCGTTTAATAATAATTTGAAGACAATGTTCTATATCACTAGTTTCGATCTTTACAAATTTATCATTTAGTAACAACTTGAAGACAATTTTCTATATCGCTCGCCTATATATTGATAACATTATAATTTAGTAACAACTTGAAGACAATGTTCTATATCGCTCGCCTAGATATTGATAAGTTTATAATTTAGTAACAACTTGAAGACGATATTCTATATCTCTAGCCTAGATCTTTAAAAGTTTATCATTTAGTAACAATTTGAAGACAATGTTCTATATCACTAGCCAATATCTTTATAAATTTATCATTTAGTAACTATTTGAAAACAATATTCTATATCATTCACCTAGAACTTTATAAGTTTATCATTTAGTAACAATTTGAAGACAATATTCTATATCACTGACCTAGAAATTTATAAGTTTATCGTTTAGTAACAACTTAAAGACAATGTTCTATATCACTAGTCTAGATCTTTATCAGTTTATCATTTAGTAACAACTTGAAGACAATGTTCTATATCTCTAGCCTAGATCTTTACAAGTTTCTCATTTAGTAACTATTTGAAGACAATATTCTATATTATATACCTAGAACTTTATAAGTTAATCATTTAGAAAGAATTTGAAGACAATATTCTATATCACTGACCTAGAAATTTATAAATTTATTGTTTAATAACAATTTGAAGAAAATGTTCTATATCACTAGTTTCGATCTTTACAAATTTATCATTTAGTAACAACTTGAAGACACTTTTCTATATCGCTCGCCTATATATTGATAACTTTATAATTTAGTAACAACTTGAAGACAATGTTCTATATCGCTCGCCTAGATATTGATAAGTTTATAATTTAGTAACAACTTGAAGACGATGTTCTATATCACTAGACATTATTTTTATAAATTTATCATTTAGTAACTATTTGAAGACAATATTCTATATCTCTCACTTAGAACTTTATAAGTTTATCATTTAGTAACAAATTGAAGAAAATGTTCTATATCGCTAGCCTAGATCTTTACAAATTTATCATTTAGTAACAACTTGAACACAATGTTCTATATCTCTAGCCTAGATCTTTACAAGTTTCTCATTTAGTAACAACTTGAAGACAATCTTCTATATCACTAGTCTATATCTTTATAAGTTTATCATTTACTAACAACTTGAAGACAATGTTCTATATCACTAGCCTAGATCTTTACAAGTTTATAATTTAGTAACTATTTGAAGACAATATTCTATATCACTGACCTAGAACTTTATAAGTTTTTCGTTTAGTAACAATTTGAAGGCAATGTTCTATATCACTGACCTAGAACTTTATAAGTTTTTCGTTTAGTAACAATTTGAAGACAATGTTCTATATCACTAGCCTAGATCTTTACAAGTTTATAATTTAGTAACAAATTGAAGACAATGTTCTATATCACTAGAGAATATCTTTATAAATTTTTCGTTTAGTAACAATTTGAAGGCAATGTTCTATATCACTGACCTAGAACTTTATAAGTTTTTCATTTAGTAACAATTTGAAAACATTGTTCTATATCAGTAGCCTTGATCTTTACAAGTTTATCATTTAGTGACAACTTGAAGGCAATGTTCTATATCACTAGACTTGATCTTTACAGGTTTATCATTTAGTAACAACTTGAAGACCCTTTTTCATATCGCTCGCCTATATATTGATAAGTTTATAATTTAGTAACAAGTTGAAGAAAATGTTCTATATCACTAGCCTAGATTTATACAAGTTTACCATTTAGTAACAACTTGAAGACAATATTCTATGCTATTAGACTAGATCGGTTTGAATTTATCATTTAGTAACAATTTGAAAACAATGTTTTATATCACTAGCCTAGATCTTTACAAGTTTATCATTTAGTAACAACTTGAAGACACTGTTCTATATCACTAGCCTAGATCTTTATAAGTTTATTATGTAGTAACTATTTCAAGACAATATTCTATATCACAGACCTAGAACTTTAAGTTTATCGTTTATTAACAACTTGAAGTCATTGTTCTATGCCAATAGCCTATATCTATTTGAGTTTATCATTTAACAACAATTTGAATACAATTGTCTATATCAATAACCTAGATCTTTATAAGTTTATCATTTAGTAACAATTTGAAAACAATGTTCCATATCACTAGCTTAGATCTTCATAAATTTAAACATTTAGTTAAAATTTGAAAACAATGTTCCATGTCACTATCCTAGATCTCTATAAGTTTACCATTTAGTAACAATTTGAAGACAATGTTCTATATCACAAGTCTTGATCTTTACAAGTTTATCATTTATTAACAATTTGAAGTCAATGTTTTATGCCAATAGCCTAGATCTATTTGAGTTTATCATTTAACAACAATTTGAATACAATTGTCTATATCAATAGTCTAGATCTTTATGATTTTATCATTTTGTGACAACTTGAAGGCAATGTTCTATATCAATAGCCTAGATCTTTGTAAATTTATCATTTAGTAACAACTTGAAGACACTTTTTTATATCGATCGCCTAGATATTGATAAGTTTATAATTTAAACAAGTTGAAGAAAATGTTCTATATCACTAACCTAGATTTATACAAGTTTATCATTTAGTAACAACTTGAAGACAATATTCTATGCTACTAGCCTAGATCAGTTTAGTTTATCATTTAGTAACAATTTGAAAACAATGTTCTATATCCCTAGCCTATATATTTATATGTTTATCATTTAGTAACAACTTGAAGACAATGTTCTTTATCACTAGCTTAGATCTTTTAAAGTTTATCATTTAGTAACAACTTGAATACAATGTTCTATATCACTAGCCTACACCTTTATAAGTTTCTCTTTTAGTAACAATTTGAAAAAATGTTCCATATCACTAGCCTAGATCTCTATAATTTATCATTTAGTAACACCTTGAAGACAATTTTCTATATCACTTGCCTAGATCTTTATGATTTTGTCATTTTGTAATAATTTGAAGCCAATGTTCTATATCACTAGCCTAGATCTTTATAAGTTTATCATTTAGTAACAACTTGAAGACAATGTTTTATATCACTAGCTACACCTTTATAAGTTTATCAATTTGAAAACAATGTTCTATATCACTAGCTCAGATCTCTATACGTTTATCATTTAATATCAACTTGAAAACAATGTTCTATATTACTAGCTTAGATCTTCACAATTTTATCATTTAGTAACAACTTGAAGACAATGTTCTATACCACTAGCCCAGTTCTGTTTGAGTTTTCATTTGGTAACAATTTGAAGACAATGTTCTATATCACTAGCCTAGATCTTGATGAGTTTATCATTTTGTAATAATTTGAAGCCAATGTTCTACATCACTAGCCTAGATCTTTATAAGTTTATCAATTTGAAAACAATGTTCTATATCACTACCCTAGATCTTTACAAGTTTATCATTTTGTAACAACTTGAAGACACTTTTCTATATCGCTCGCCTAGATATTGATAAGTTTTTAATTTCGTAACAAGTTGAAGAAAATGTTCTATATCACTAGCCTAGATCTTTACAAGTTTATAATTTAGTAATAAATTGAAGAAAATGTTCTATATCACTAGCCTAGATCTTTACAAATTTATCATTTAGTAACAACTTGAAGACAATGTTCTATATCGCTATTTCGATCTTTACAAATTTATCATTTAGTAACAACTTGAAGACCCTTTTCTATATCGCTCGCCTAGATATTGATAAGTTTATAATTTAGTAACAACTTGAAGACGATGTTCTATATCTCTAGCCGAGATCTTTACAAGTTTCTCATTTAGTAACAACTTGTAGACAATGTTCTATATCACTAGTCTAGATCTTTATAAGGTAATCATTTAGTAACAATTTGAAAACAATATTCTATATCACTAGCTTAGATCTTTACAAGTTTATCATTTAGAAACAACTTGAAGACAATGTTCTGTATCACTAGCCAATATCTTTATAAATTTATCATTTAGTAACTATTTGAAGACAATATTCTATATCACTGACCTAGAACTTTATAAATTTATCGTTTAATAACTATTTGAAGACAATGTTCTATATCACTAGTTTCGATCTTTACAAATTTATCATTTTGTAACAACTTGAAGACACTTTTCTATATCGCTCGCCTATATATTGATAACTTTATAATTTAGTAACAACTTGAAGACAATGTTCTTTTCGCTCGCCGAGATATTGATAAGTTTATAATTTAGTAACAATTTGAAGACGATGTTCTATATCTCTAGCCTAGATCTTTACAAGTTTATCATTTAGTAACAACTTGAAGACAATGTTCTATATCACTAGCCAATATCTTTATAAATTTATCGTTTAATAATAATTTGAAGACAATGTTCTATATCACTAGTTTCGATCTTTACAAATTTATCATTTAGTAACAACTTGAAGACAATTTTCTATATCGCTCGCCTATATATTGATAACATTATAATTTAGTAACAACTTGAAGACAATGTTCTATATCGCTCGCCTAGATATTGATAAGTTTATAATTTAGTAACAACTTGAAGACGATATTCTATATCTCTAGCCTAGATCTTTAAAAGTTTATCATTTAGTAACAATTTGAAGACAATGTTCTATATCACTAGCCAATATCTTTATAAATTTATCATTTAGTAACTATTTGAAAACAATATTCTATATCACTCACCTAGAACTTTATAAGTTTCTCATTTAGTAACAATTTGAAGACAATATTCTATATCACTGACCTAGAAATTTATAAGTTTATCGTTTAGTAACAACTTAAAGACAATGTTCTATATCACTAGTCTAGATCTTTATCAGTTTATCATTTAGTAACAACTTGAAGACAATGTTCTATATCTCTAGCCTAGATCTTTACAAGTTTCTCATTTAGTAACTATTTGAAGACAATATTCTATATTATATACCTAGAACTTTATAAGTTAATCATTTAGAAAGAATTTGAAGACAATATTCTATATCACTGACCTAGAAATTTATAAATTTATTGTTTAATAACAATTTGAAGAAAATGTTCTATATCACTAGTTTCGATCTTTACAAATTTATCATTTAGTAACAACTTGAAGACACTTTTCTATATCGCTCGCCTATATATTGATAACTTTATAATTTAGTAACAACTTGAAGACAATGTTCTATATCGCTCGCCTAGATATTGATAAGTTTATAATTTAGTAACAACTTGAAGACGATGTTCTATATCACTAGACATTATTTTTATAAATTTATCATTTAGTAACTATTTGAAGACAATATTCTATATCTCTCACTTAGAACTTTATAAGTTTATCATTTAGTAACAAATTGAAGAAAATGTTCTATATCACTAGCCTAGATCTTTACAAATTTATCATTTAGTAACAACTTGAACACAATGTTCTATATCTCTAGCCTAGATCTTTACAAGTTTCTCATTTAGTAACAACTTGAAGACAATCTTCTATATCACTAGTCTATATCTTTATAAGTTTATCATTTACTAACAACTTGAAGACAATGTTCTATATCACTAGCCTAGATCTTTACAAGTTTATAATTTAGTAACTATTTGAAGACAATATTCTATATCACTGACCTAGAACTTTATAAGTTTTTCGTTTAGTAACAATTTGAAGGCAATGTTCTATATCACTGACCTAGAACTTTATAAGTTTTTCGTTTAGTAACAATTTGAAGGCAATGTTCTATATCACTAGCCTAGATCTTTACAAGTTTATAATTTAGTAACAAATTGAAGACAATGTTCTATATCACTAGAGAATATCTTTATAAATTTTTCATTTAGTAACTATTTGAAAACAATATTCTATATCACTGACCTAGAAATTTATAAGTTTATCGTTTAGTAACAACTTAAACACAATGTTCTATATCACTAGTCTAGATCTTTATCAGTTTATCATTTAGTAACAACTTGAAGACAATGTTCTATATCTCTAGCCTAGATCTTTACAAGTTTCTCATTTAGTAACTATTTGAAGACAATATTCTATATTATATACCTAGAACTTTATAAGTTAATCATTTAGAAAGAATTTGAAGACAATATTCTATATCACTGACCTAGAAATTTATAAATTTATCGTTTAATAACAATTTGAAGAAAATGTTCTATATCACTAGTTTCGATCTTTACAAATTTATCATTTAGTAACAACTTGAAGACACTTTTCTATATCGCTCGCCTATATATTGATAACTTTATAATTTAGTAACAACTTGAAGACAATGTTCTATATCGCTCGCCTAGATATTGATAAGTTTATAATTTAGTAACAACTTGAAGACGATGTTCTATATCACTAGACATTATTTTTATAAATTTATCATTTAGTAACTATTTGAAGACAATATTCTATATCTCTCACTTAGAACTTTATAAGTTTATCATTTAGTAACAAATTGAAGAAAATGTTCTATATCGCTAGCCTAGATCTTTACAAATTTATCATTTAGTAACAACTTGAACACAATGTTCTATATCACTAGTCTATATCTTTATAAGTTTATCATTTACTAACAACTTGAAGACAATGTTCTATATCACTAGAGAATATCTTTATAAATTTTTCATTTAGTAACTATTTGAAAACAATATTCTATATCACTCACCTAGAACTTTATAAGTTTATAGTTTACTAACAAATTGAAGAAAATGTTCTATATCACTAGCCTAGATCTTTACAAATTTATCATTTAGTAACAACTTGAAGACAATGTTCTATATCACTAGTTTTGATCTTTACAAATTTATCATTTAGTAACAACTTGAAGACACTTTTCTATATCGCTCGCCTATATATTGATAAGTTTATAATTTAGTAACAACTTGAAGACAATGTTCTATATCGCTCGCCTAGATAATGATAAGTTTATAATTTAGTAACAACTTGAAGACGATGTTCTATATCTCTAGCCTAGATCTTCACAAGTTTCTCATTTCGTAACAACTTAAAGACAATCTTCTATATCACTAGCCTACACCTTTATAAGTTTCTCATTTAGTAACAATTTGAAAACAATGTGCTATTTCACTAGCCTAGATCTTTCCAAGTTTATCATTTAGTAAAAACTTGAAGACAATGTTCTATATCACTAGCCAAGATCTTTATAAATTTATCATTTAGTAACTATTTGAAGACAATATTCTATATCACTGACCTAGAACTTTATAAGTTTTTCGTTTAGTAACAATTTGAAGACAATGTTCAATATCACTAGCCTATATCTTTATAAGTTTATCATTTAGTAACAATTTGAAGACAATATTCTATATCACTAACCTAGATCATTATGAGTTTATAAATTATTAACATATTGAAAACAATGTTTTATATTATTAGACTAGATCTTCACAAGTTTATCATTTATTATCAACTTGAAAACAATGTTCTATACCACTAGGCTAGATCTGTTTAACTTTATCATTTAGTAACAATTTGAAGACAATGTTCTGTATCACTAGCCTAGATCTTTATAAGTTTATCGTTTAGTAACAACTTGAAGACAACATTCTATGCTACTAGCCTTGATCGGTTTGAGTTTTTCATTTAGTAACAATTTGAAAACAATGTTCTATATTACTAGCCTAGATCTTTACAAGTTTATCATTTAGTAACAACTTGAAGACAATGTTCTAAATCCCAAGCCTACACCTTTATAAATTTCTCATTTAGTAACAATTTGAAAACAATGTTCTATATCACTAGCCTTGATATTTGTAAGTTTATCATTTAGTAACAATTTAATGACAATGTTTTATATCACTAGCCTAAATCTTTATAATTTTCTCATTTACTAACAACTTGAAGACAATATCGTATATCACTAGCCTAGATCTTTATAATTTTAAACATTTAATTAAAAGTTGAAAACAATCTTCTATATCACTAACCTAGATTATTATGAGTTTATAAATTAGTAACAAATTGAAGACACGTTTTTATATCGCTCGCCTAGATATTGATAAGTTTATAATTTAGTAACAAGTTGAATAAAATGTTCAATATCACTAGCCTAGATTTATACCAGTTTATCATTTAGTAACAACTTGAAGACAATATTCTATGCCACTAGCCTAGATCTGTTTGAGTTTATCATTTAGTAACAATTTGAAAACAATGTTCCATATCACTAGCCTAGATCTTTAAGAGTTTAAACATTTATTTAAAATTTGAAAACAATTTTCCATATCACTATCCTAAATCTCTATAAGTTTACCATTTAGTAACAATTTGAAAACAATGTTCTATATCAATAGTCTAGATCTTTATAAATTTATCATTTAGTAACAACTTGAAGACAATGGTCTATATCAATAGCCTAGATCTTTACAAGTTTATCATTTAGAAACAACTTGAAGACACTTTTCTATATAGCTCGCCTAGATATTGATAAGTTTATAATTTAGTAAGAACTTGAAGACAATGTTCTATATCACTAGCCTATATCTTTATAACTTTATCATTTAGTAACAGCTTGAAGACAATGTTCTGTATCACTTGCCTGTATCTTTATAAGTTTTTCATTTAGTAACAATTTGAAAACATTGTTCTATATCAGTAGCCTTGATCTTTACAAGTTTATCATTTAGTGACAACTTGAAGGCAATGTTCTATATCACTAGACTTGATCTTTACAGGTTTATCATTTAGTAACAACTTGAAGACCCTTTTTCATATCGCTCGCCTATATATTGATAAGTTTATAATTTAGTAACAAGTTGAAGAAAATGTTCTATATCACTAGCCTAGATTTATACAAGTTTACCATTTAGTAACAACTTGAAGACAATATTCTATGCTATTAGACTAGATCGGTTTGAATTTATCATTTAGTAACAATTTGAAAACAATGTTTTATATCACTAGCCTAGATCTTTACAAGTTTATCATTTAGTAACAACTTGAAGACACTGTTCTATATCACTAGCCTAGATCTTTATAAGTTTATTATGTAGTAACTATTTCAAGACAATATTCTATATCACAGACCTAGAACTTTAAGTTTATCGTTTATTAACAACTTGAAGTCATTGTTCTATGCCAATAGCCTATATCTATTTGAGTTTATCATTTAACAACAATTTGAATACAATTGTCTATATCAATAACCTAGATCTTTATAAGTTTATCATTTAGTAACAATTTGAAAACAATTTCCATATCACTAGCTTAGATCTTCATAAATTTAAACATTTAGTTAAAATTTGAAAACAATGTTCCATGTCACTATCCTAAATCTCTATAAGTTTACCATTTAGTAACAATTTGAAGACAATGTTCTATATCACAAGTCTTGATCTTTACAAGTTTATCATTTATTAACAATTTGAAGTCAATGTTTTATGCCAATAGCCTAGATCTATTTGAGTTTATCATTTAACAACAATTTGAATACAATTGTCTATATCAATAGTCTAGATCTTTATGATTTTATCATTTTGTGACAACTTGAAGGCAATGTTCTATATCACTAGCCTAGATCTTTGTAAATTTATCATTTAGTAACAACTTGAAGACACTTTTTTATATCGATCGCCTAGATATTGATAAGTTTATAATTTAAACAAGTTGAAGAAAATGTTCTATATCACTAACCTAGATTTATACAAGTTTATCATTTAGTAACAACTTGAAGACAATATTCTATGCTACTAGCCTAGATCAGTTTAGTTTATCATTTAGTAACAATTTGAAAACAATGTTCTATATCCCTAGCCTATATATTTATATGTTTATCATTTAGTAACAACTTGAAGACAATGTTCTTTATCACTAGCTTAGATCTTTTAAAGTTTATCATTTAGTAACAACTTGAATACAATGTTCTATATCACTAGCCTACACCTTTATAAGTTTCTCTTTTAGTAACAATTTGAAAAAAATGTTCCATATCACTAGCCTAGATCTCTATAATTTATCATTTAGTAACACCTTGAAGACAATTTTCTATATCACTTGCCTAGATCTTTATGATTTTGTCATTTTGTAATAATTTGAAGCCAATGTTCTATATCACTAGCCTAGATCTTTATAAGTTTATCATTTAGTAACAACTTGAAGACAATGTTTTATATCACTAGCTACACCTTTATAAGTTTATCAATTTGAAAACAATGTTCTATATCACTAGCTCAGATCTCTATACGTTTATCATTTAATATCAACTTGAAAACAATGTTCTATATTACTAGCTTAGATCTTCACAATTTTATCATTTAGTAACAACTTGAAGACAATGTTCTATACCACTAGCCCAGTTCTGTTTGAGTTTTTCATTTGGTAACAATTTGAAGACAATGTTCTGTATCACTAGCCTAGATCTTGATGAGTTTATCATTTTGTAATAATTTGAAGCCAATGTTCTACATCACTAGCCTAGATCTTTATAAGTTTATCAATTTGAAAACAATGTTCTATATCACTACCCTAGATCTTTACAAGTTTATCATTTTGTAACAACTTGAAGACACTTTTCTATATCGCTCGCCTAGATATTGATAAGTTTATAATTTCGTAACAAGTTGAAGAAAATGTTCTATATCACTAGCCTAGATCTTTACAAGTTTATAATTTAGTAATAAATTGAAGAAAATGTTCTATATCACTAGCCTAGATCTTTACAAATTTATCATTTAGTAACAACTTGAAGACAATGTTCTATATCGCTATTTCGATCTTTACAAATTTATCATTTAGTAACAACTTGAAGACCCTTTTCTATATCGCTCGCCTAGATATTGATAAGTTTATAATTTAGTAACAAATTGAAGACGATGTTCTATATCTCTTGCCGAGATCTTTACAAGTTTCTCATTTAGTAACAACTTGTAGACAATGTTCTATATCACTAGTCTAGATCTTTATAAGGTAATCATTTAGTAACAATTTGAAAACAATATTCTATATCACTAGCTTAGATCTTTACAAGTTTATCATTTAGAAACAACTTGAAGACAATGTTCTGTATCACTAGCCAATATCTTTATAAATTTATCATTTAGTAACTATTTGAAGACAATATTCTATATCACTGACCTAGAACTTTATAAATTTATCGTTTAATAACTATTTGAAGACAATGTTCTATATCACTAGTTTCGATCTTTACAAATTTATCATTTTGTAACAACTTGAAGACACTTTTCTATATCGCTCGCCTATATATTGATAACTTTATAATTTAGTAACAACTTGAAGACAATGTTCTTTTCGCTCGCCGAGATATTGATAAGTTTATAATTTAGTAACAATTTGAAGACGATGTTCTATATCTCTAGCCTAGATCTTTACAAGTTTATCATTTAGTAACAACTTGAAGACAATGTTCTATATCACTAGCCAATATCTTTATAAATTTATCGTTTAATAATAATTTGAAGACAATGTTCTATATCACTAGTTTCGATCTTTACAAATTTATCATTTAGTAACAACTTGAAGACAATTTTCTATATCGCTCGCCTATATATTGATAACATTATAATTTAGTAACAACTTGAAGACAATGTTCTATATCGCTCGCCTAGATATTGATAAGTTTATAATTTAGTAACAACTTGAAGACGATATTCTATATCTCTAGCCTAGATCTTTAAAAGTTTATCATTTAGTAACAATTTGAAGACAATGTTCTATATCACTAGCCAATATCTTTATAAATTTATCATTTAGTAACTATTTGAAAACAATATTCTATATCACTCACCTAGAACTTTATAAGTTTCTCATTTAGTAACAATTTGAAGACAATATTCTATATCACTGACCTAGAAATTTATAAGTTTATCGTTTAGTAACAACTTAAAGACAATGTTCTATATCACTAGTCTAGATCTTTATCAGTTTATCATTTAGTAACAACTTGAAGACAATGTTCTATATCTCTAGCCTAGATCTTTACAAGTTTCTCATATAGTAACTATTTGAAGACAATATTCTATATTATATACCTAGAACTTTATAAGTTAATCATTTAGAAAGAATTTGAAGACAATATTCTATATCACTGACCTAGAAATTTATAAATTTATTGTTTAATAACAATTTGAAGAAAATGTTCTATATCACTAGTTTCGATCTTTACAAATTTATCATTTAGTAACAACTTGAAGACACTTTTCTATATCGCTCGCATATATATATATAACTTTATAATTTAGTAACAACTTGAAGACAATGTTCTATATCGCTCGCCTAGATATTGATAAGTTTATAATTTAGTAACAACTTGAAGACGATGTTCTATATCACTAGACATTATTTTTATAAATTTATCATTTAGTAACTATTTGAAGACAATATTCTATATCTCTCACTTAGAACTTTATAAGTTTATCATTTAGTAACAAATTGAAGAAAATGTTCTATATCGCTAGCCTAGATCTTTACAAATTTATCATTTAGTAACAACTTGAACACAATGTTCTATATCTCTAGCCTAGATCTTTACAAGTTTCTCATTTAGTAACAACTTGAAGACAATCTTCTATATCACTAGTCTATATCTTTATAAGTTTATCATTTACTAACAACTTGAAGACAATGTTCTATATCACTAGCCTAGATCTTTACAAGTTTATAATTTAGTAACTATTTGAAGACAATATTCTATATCACTGACCTAGAACTTTATAAGTTTTTCGTTTAGTAACAATTTGAAGGCAATGTTCTATATCACTGACCTAGAACTTTATAAGTTTTTCGTTTAGTAACAATTTGAAGGCAATGTTCTATATCACTAGCCTAGATCTTTACAAGTTTATAATTTAGTAACAAATTGAAGACAATGTTCTATATCACTAGAGAATATCTTTATAAATTTTTCATTTAGTAACTATTTGAAGACACTTTTCTATATCGCTCGCCTATATATTGATAAGTTTATAATTTAGTAACAACTTGAAGACAATGTTCTATATCGCTCGCCTAGATATTGATAAGTTTATAATTTAGTAACAACTTGAAGACGATGTTCTATATCTCTAGCCTAGATCTTCACAAGTTTCTCATTTCGTAACAACTTAAAGACAATCTTCTATATCACTAGCCTACACCTTTATAAGTTTCTCATTTAGTAACAATTTGAAAACAATGTGCTATTTCACTAGCCTAGATCTTTCCAAGTTTATCATTTAGTAAAAACTTGAAGACAATGTTCTATATCACTAGCCAAGATCTTTATAAATTTATCATTTAGTAACTATTTGAAGACAATATTCTATATCACTGACCTAGAACTTTATAAGTTTTTCGTTTAGTAACAATTTGAAGGCAATGTTCTATATCACTAGACTTGATCTTTACAGGTTTATCATTTAGTAACAACTTGAAGACCCTTTTTCATATCGCTCCCCTATATATTGATAAGTTTATAATTTAGTAACAAGTTGAAGAAAATGTTCTATATCACTAGCCTAGATTTATACAAGTTTACCATTTAGTAACAACTTGAAGACAATATTCTATGCTATTAGACTAGATCGGTTTGAATTTATCATTTAGTAACAATTTGAAAACAATGTTTTATATCACTAGCCTAGATCTTTACAAGTTTATTATTTAGTAACAACTTGAAGACACTGTTCTATATCACTAGCCTAGATCTTTATAAGTTTATTATGTAGTAACTATTTCAAGACAATATTCTATATCACAGACCTAGAACTTTAAGTTTATCGTTTATTAACAACTTGAAGTCAATGTTCTATGCCAATAGCCTATATCTATTTGAGTTTATCATTTAACAACAATTTGAATACAATTGTCTATATCAATAACCTAGAACTTTATAAGTTTATCATTTAGTAACAAATTGAAGAAAATGTTCTATATCGCTAGCCTAGATCTTTACAAATTTATCATTTAGTAACAACTTGAACACAATGTTCTATATCTCTAGCCTAGATCTTTACAAGTTTCTCATTTAGTAACAACTTGAAGACAATCTTCTATATCACTAGTCTATAACTTTATAAGTTTATCATTTACTAACAACTTGAAGACAATGTTCTATATCACTAGCCTAGATCTTTACAAGTTTATAATTTAGTAACTATTTGAAGACAATATTCTATATCACTGACCTAGAACTTTATAAGTTTTTCGTTTAGTAACAATTTGAAGGCAATGTTCTATATCACTGACCTAGAACTTTATAAGTTTTTCGTTTAGTAACAATTTGAAGGCAATGTTCTATATCACTAGCCTAGATCTTTACAAGTTTATAATTTAGTAACAAATTGAAGACAATGTTCTATATCACTAGAGAATATCTTTATAAATTTTTCATTTAGTAACTATTTGAAAACAATATTCTATATCACTCACCTAGAACTTTATAAGTTTATAGTTTACTAACAAATTGAAGAAAATGTTCTATATCACTAGCCTAGATCTTTACAAATTTATCATTTAGTAACAACTTGAAGACAATGTTCTATATCACTAGTTTTGATCTTTACAAATTTATCATTTAGTAACAACTTGAAGACACTTTTCTATATCGCTCGCCTATATATTGATAAGTTTATAATTTAGTAACAACTTGAAGACAATGTTCTATATCGCTCGCCTAGATATTGATAAGTTTATAATTTAGTAACAACTTGAAGACGATGTTCTATATCTCTAGCCTAGATCTTCACAAGTTTCTCATTTCGTAACAACTTAAAGACAATCTTCTATATCACTAGCCTACACCTTTATAAGTTTCTCATTTAGTAACAATTTGAAAACAATGTGCTATTTCACTAGCCTAGATCTTTCCAAGTTTATCATTTAGTAAAAACTTGAAGACAATGTTCTATATCACTAGCCAAGATCTTTATAAATTTATCATTTAGTAACTATTTGAAGACAATATTCTATATCACTGACCTAGAACTTTATAAGTTTTTCGTTTAGTAACAATTTGAAGACAATGTTCTATATCACTAGACTTGATCTTTACAGGTTTATCATTTAGTAACAACTTGAAGACCCTTTTTCATATCGCTCCCCTATATATTGATAAGTTTATAATTTAGTAACAAGTTGAAGAAAATGTTCTATATCACTAGCCTAGATTTATACAAGTTTACCATTTAGTAACAACTTGAAGACAATATTCTATGCTATTAGACTAGATCGGTTTGAATTTATCATTTAGTAACAATTTGAAAACAATGTTTTATATCACTAGCCTAGATCTTTACAAGTTTATTATTTAGTAACAACTTGAAGACACTGTTCTATATCACTAGCCTAGATCTTTATAAGTTTATTATTTAGTAACTATTTCAAGACAATATTCTATATCACAGACCTAGAACTTTAAGTTTATCGTTTATTAACAACTTGAAGTCAATGTTCTATGCCAATAGCCTATATCTATTTGAGTTTATCATTTAACAACAATTTGAATACAATTGTCTATATCAATAACCTAGATCTTTATAAGTTTATCATTTAGTAACTATTTGAAGACAATATTCTATATCTCTCACTTAGAACTTTATAAGTTTATCATTTAGTAACAAATTGAAGAAAATGTTCTATATCGCTAGCCTAGATCTTTACAAATTTATCATTTAGTAACAACTTGAACACAATGTTCTATATCTCTAGCCTAGATCTTTACAAGTTTCTCATTTAGTAACAACTTGAAGACAATCTTCTATATCACTAGTCTATATCTTTATAAGTTTATCATTTACTAACAACTTGAAGACAATGTTCTATATCACTAGCCTAGATCTTTACAAGTTTATAATTTAGTAACTATTTGAAGACAATATTCTATATCACTGACCTAGAACTTTATAAGTTTTTCGTTTAGTAACAATTTGAAGGCAATGTTCTATATCACTGACCTAGAACTTTATAAGTTTTTCATTTAGTAACAATTTGAAGACAATGTTCTATATCACTAGCCTAGATCTTTACAAGTTTATAATTTAGTAACAAATTGAAGACAATGTTCTATATCACTAGAGAATATCTTTATAAAGTTTTTCATTTAGTAACTATTTGAAAACAATATTCTATATCACTCACCTAGAACTTTATAAGTTTATAGTTTACTAACAAATTGAAGAAAATGTTCTATATCACTAGCCTAGATCTTTACAAGTTTATCATTTAGTAACAACTTGAAGACAATGTTCTATATCACTAGTTTTGATCTTTACAAATTTATCATTTAGTAACAACTTGAAGACACTTTTCTATATCGCTCGCCTATATATTGATAAGTTTATAATTTAGTAACAACTTGAAGACAATTTTCTATATCGCTCGCCTAGATATTGATAAGTTTATAATTTAGTAACAACTTGAAGACAATGTTCTATATCTCTAGCCTAGATCTTTACAAGTTTATCATTTAGTAACAACTTAAAGACAATCTTCTATATCACTAGCCTACACCTTTATAAGTTTCTCATTTAGTAACAATTTGAAAACAATGTTCTATATCACTAGCCTAGATCTTTCCAAGTTTATCATTTAGTAAAACTTGAAGACAATGTTCTATATCACTAGCCAAGATCTTTATAAATTTATCATTTAGTAACTATTTGAAGACAATATTCTATATCACTGACCTAGAACTTTATAAGTTTTTCGTTTAGTAACAATTTGAAGGCAATGTTCTATATCACTAGACTTGATCTTTACAGGTTTATCATTTAGTAACAACTTGAAGACCCTTTTTCATATCGCTCCCTATATATTGATAAGTTTATAATTTAGTAACAAGTTGAAGAAAATGTTCTATATCACTAGCCTAGATTTATACAAGTTTACCATTTAGTAACAACTTGAAGACAATATTCTATGCTATTAGACTAGATCGGTTTGAATTTATCATTTAGTAACAATTTGAAAACAATGTTTTATATCACTAGCCTAGATCTTTACAAGTTTATCATTTAGTAACAACTTGAAGACACTGTTCTATATCACTAGCCTAGATCTTTATAAGTTTATTATGTAGTAACTATTTCAAGACAATATTCTATATCACAGACCTAGAACTTTAAGTTTATCGTTTATTAACAACTTGAAGTCAATGTTCTATGCCAATAGCCTATATCTATTTGAGTTTATCATTTAACAACAATTTGAATACAATTGTCTA